>NC_134859.1:100580000-100855000 GCF_049852395.1 Peromyscus maniculatus bairdii
TGGTGTGATAAAATTCTGTCAAAAGCAACTAACACTAAGCAACCGCTCAATTTTTGACAAAGAAGACAAAAACATACACTGGGGGGGAAAAAAGGGTAAGCGTATTCAACATACCGTGCTGGCAAAACTGGATTTCTGCCTGCAGAAGGGTGAAATTAGATTTGTATATTTCACCTCGTACAAAAATCAATTCAAATTGATCAAAGACCTTAATTTATAACCAGAAAAAAACACTGAAACTACTAGAAGAAAACATATGGGATACCTTTCAAGATACTTCAAGATCTTTTTTAATAGGACACCAATAAGATAAGAACTAACCCCAAGTATCAACCAATGAGACCTCATGAAAATAAAAACTTCCCTACATCTGCAGAGTTAATAAATAGCATGCAGAATGATAGAAAATCTGTACCAGCCACACTCCAGACAAGGGACTAATATCCAGAATTTACAAAGAATTGCAGAAATTAAATATCAAAGAGGTAAAACTGCCAATCAACAAATGGTCAAATGAACTGAATAAACAGAGTGGGGGGGAGGCCCAGGGTGTGAAGAGGGAGAAAGTGGGGGGAGGGAGGGGAAAGGAAGGAAAGATGAAGGGAGGGTGGAAAGATAGAAAGAGAAACAAATGGACAATAACTGTTTTTTAAAAGTGTTCACTTGTTGAGATACCAGCTCACCCCAGTCAGGATGGCCATTGTCAACAGGTATGACAAGAATGTTGGAGGGGGCAGTGGTGGCACACACATCTAATCCCAGTACCCAGGAGGCAGAGGCAGGTGGATCTCTGAGTTTGAGGCCAGCCTGGTCTACAGAGTTCCTGGATAGCCAGGGTTACACAAAGAAACCCTGTCTCAAAAACAAACAACGAAAGAAAGAAAGAAAGAAAGAAAGAAAGAAAGAAAGAAAGAAAGAAAGAAAGAAAGAAAGAAAGAAAGAAAGAAAGAAAGAAAGAAAGAAAGAAAGAAAGAAAGAAAGAAAGAAAGAAAGAAAGAAGGCAGGCAAGGGGAGGGGAGGGGAGGGGAGGGGAGGGGAGGGGAGGGGAGGGGAGGGGAGGGGAGGGGAGGGGAGGGGAGAAGAAATGTTGGAGAGGGTGTGAAGAGAGAAAAGCCCCTATTCATTGTTGGTGGGAGGGCAAATGAAGACAACCATTGTGGAAATCAGTGTGGAGATTTCTCCGAAAGTTGAAAATAAAGCTGCCATATGATTCAGCTACTTCAATCCTGGGTATATGCCCAGAGAACTCCATATCCTCCATAGAGTTATTTGCATCCCCACATTTATGGCTTTTTTTATTGGCTACAGCAAAGAACCAGAATCAATCTAGATGTCAATCAACAGATGAATGGATAATGAAAGCTTGGTATGTACATAAAATGTAATATTATTTAGCTCTAAGGAAAAATGAAATTAAAATATTGCAGGAAAATGGATGGGCTTAGAATATATAACATTAAGCAAGGTCACACAATCTCAGAAAGAAAAAAAACATGTAGTCTCCCTCATATGAGGAACCTAGCCAATAATATATGCATATATGTGAAACAAATGTACATGTGGGCACAGTGTAATGCAGTTGGTATTTTTTTACTCTTTGGCTCTTTGGGGGGCCTCCACCCAACTCCCAAATAAATACACACACACACACACACACACACACACACACACACACACACACACACACACAGGACTTATTCTTTCTTATGAATCCCCAGCCTTAGCTTTACTTGTTTCTAGCCAACTCTTCTAACTTACACAGTTTACTTTTTGCCTCTGGGATTTTACCTTTCTCTGTTTCTGTAAATCTATTCTTTCTTTCTTTTTCCATGCCTAGCTGTGTGGCTGTGTGGCTGTGTGGCTGTGTGGCTGTCTGGCTGGCCCCTTCTTTTCTTGCTCCTTGATCTCCCTCTCCCCTTTCTCTTTCTGTTTATTCTCTCTGCCTGCCAGCCCCACCTATCCTTTCTCCTGCCTTGCTATTGGCCATTCAGCTCTTTATTAGACCATCAGGTGTTTTAGACAGGCACAGTAACACAGCTTCACAGAGTTAAGCAAATGCAACATAAAAGAATGCAACACATCTCTGCATTATTAAACAAATGTTCCACAGCATAAACAAATGTAACACATCTTAAAATAATATTGTACAGCCGGGTGGTGGTGGCACACACCTTTAATCCCAGCACTCAGGAGGCAGACGCAGGCGGATCTCTGTGAGTTCGAGGCCAGCCTGGGCTACAGAGTGAGTTCCAGGAAAGGCACAAAGCTACACAGAGAAACCCTGTCTTGAAAAACCAAAATAATAATAATAATAATAATAATAATAATAATATTGTACAACCCTATAACATGAAGAAAAGAGAGCAAGAAAGGCCAAATATAAAGGGACGAGGAAGGCGCAAGCACAGGTAATGGCCACAGTTATGAAAGAGGATATGAAACTAATTGCTTTCCAAGTTCTAACGCTGTCATAGATTTTTCATTTTGGGTGACCAGTAAGTGCATAAAAATATGTTGGAACATGGCAGTGTAAACTCCACTGTGAGTCTCCACGATTCAGAATGCCTGTCCTAACTGTTGAGACATCTACTGAGCTGTATAGACTTCAAGTCTGATTCATTTCTGTGTGTGATTTTTTTTAAGTTTTTTGTTTTTTTAATTTATTTGTTTATGTACTTTATGTTATTGGTGTTTTGTCTGCATGTACATTTGCACACCAAAGGAAGGCATCAGATCCCATGGGACTACAGTTATAGATGGCTGTGAGCCATCATGTGGGTGCTGGGAATTGAACTCACTCAAGACCTCTGAAAGAGCAGCCAGTGCTCTTAAATGGTGGGCCATCTCCCCAGCCTTGTGCATGATGTTTAAGGTATTTTTCTTTTCCTTGCAGCTTAAAGAAAGGTTTTTTTAGCTCACTTTTCAAGTACAGTTCACTGTGGTGGGAAAGGCAAGGCAGCAGGAACTCTAGGCAGCTGCTCACACCACATCTGCACTCAGAGAACGGAGGAGTGAATCCACACTGCTGCTCACACCACATCCACACTCAGAGAGCAGAGGAGTGAATGCACACTGCTGCTCACACCACATCCACACTCAGAGAGCAGAGGAGTGAATGCACACTGCTGCTCACACCACATCCACACTCAGAGAACAGAGGAGTGAATCCATACTGCTGCTCACACCACATTCACACTCAGAGAGCAGAGGAGTGAATCCACACTGCTGCTCACACCACATCCACACTCAGAGAGCGGAGGAGTGAATCCATACTGCTGCTCACACCACATCCACACTCAGAGAGCGGAGGAGTGAATGCACACTGCTGCTCACACCACATCCACACTCAGAGAGCGGAGGAGTGAATCCATACTGCTGCTCACACCACATCCACACTCAGAGAGCGGAGGAGTGAATCCATACTGCTGCTCACACCACATTCACACTCAGAGAGCAGAGGAGTGAATCCACACTGCTGCTCATACCACATCCACACTCAGAGAGCAGAGGAGTGAATGCACACTGCTGCTCACACCACATCCACACTCAGAGAACAGAGGAGTGAATCCATACTGCTGCTCACACCACATTCACACTCAGAGAGCAGAGGAGTGAATGCACACTGCTGCTCACACCACATCCACACTCAGAGAGCGGAGGCACACTGCTGCTCACACCACATCCACACTCAGAGAGCAGAGGAGTGAATGCACACTGCTGCTCACACCACATCCACACTCAGAGAGCGGAGGAGTGAATCCATACTGCTGCTCACACCACATTCACACTCAGAGAACAGAGGAGTGAATCCACACTGCTGCTCACACCACATTCACACTCAGAGAACAGAGGAGTGAATCCACACTGCTGCTCACACCACATCCACACTCAGAGAGTGGAAAAGTGAATCCACACTGCTGCTCACACCACATTCACACTCAGAGAACAGAGGAGTGAATGCACACTGCTGCTCACACCACATCCACACTCAGAGAATGGAAGAGTGCATGCACACTGCTGTTCAACCCTTTCTCCTCGTTAGACAGTCCAGGACCCCTGCTCAGGGAATGGTCCTGCCCCCAATTAAGATGAATCTTCCCACATCAATTAACATAATCAAGGTAATCCCCCACAGGATGCCCGGAGTCCTGTCTCCCAGGGGACTCTAGATTCTGATTTTAGATTCCTTAGCACTAACCATCACACCCCAGACAAAATATACATGTTCAATGCGACAAGAAAAAGCCAGATGTGGTGACTTTGACCTGTAATTCCGAGACTCAGGAGGCTTAACCATGAGGGAGTGATGCAAGTTCAAACTCAGCCTGGTCTAAAAAGCCAGTAAGTATGTGCATACATACAGTGACAGGACACTCATGTGTTCTTCTGGATGAGAGCAGTGAGGTAAATTGGCTACTATTCTGTTGCTGTGATAAAATACCAAGACCGAAAGCAACTTAAAGAAGAAAAGATTTATTTTAGCTTATGGTTCTAGAGGGATAGTGTCCTCACGGTGGGGAATGCATGGCAAGGCAGCAGACATGGTGGAATGGGAAACTAACTGATCCCATTTCAACCACAAGCAGGAAGCAGATACCACTTTCAGTGATATACTTTGTCTAGCAAGGCTGCACCTCCTAAGTTTCCATAACCCCCAAAACAACACCACCAGTGGGGACCAAATGTTCGAACACGTGAGCCTTTGGAGATTTCTCATTCAAACCAACACATGGAGTTAGAGAAGACAGAAGGTAATAGGGGGATGTCTAGGTCTCCCCTAAGCCCAGTCTTCAAATTTCCACCCAATGGAAATTAACCCAGTGCTCTAATTAACCCCCAGCCCCATTGAAATCACAGGCTCCAGGCAAGCTCTAAGTTGGCCCTGGTTACCTGGCTCCTATCTGGTGCCAAGTGACATCTGTGGACTGCCAATGGCAGTGCAGAGAGCTTAGGTCACTGTTTGCATTTTACAGTCACAGTTCACACAGACACACAGACACACAGACACACAGACACACACACACACACACACACACACACACACACACACACACACACCGCTTTCAGGAAAATTTGGACAAGAGTGAAGACCAAATGCACAGACAACTGGCCTCCCCAGGTCTGCAGCACAGAACCCCAGGGAGAGACCTCAGCATGGTCACAAGGACCTGCCCAGTTTCTCCAGATCTTTCCTGGAGAGCCACATAGGCATGGCAGTGAAATGATTGCTGTCGTCTCAAAATGGTACCGAGCCTGGGGTGGACTTGCCTGGCTGCTGGTTCTTCTGCACTCGCTCTTCACCCCACTCCTCAAATGCTTTAAAGTTTCTCTTAACAGCCTTTGCCACCTGAAGAATTTGGAAAAACAGAGTGCAGTCGATGGTAACTCCTCACTGCTGTGGAATGGATTGTGTCCAGGCAAAGCTGGGGTCACACAGTCCTTGTTTAAAAACTTCTAGGTGTAGAAATAGGAACTCTTGCTTAGCTGTGGATGAAGATAGATGCATGTGCACGCACACGCGCGCACACACACACACAAAACCTCTGCTCACTCCACTATGAAAGACAAGATACAATACACCCCAGGACCAAGAAGTACCAGGCCCATGGGTACTTTCTAATACTATTGTCCTATGTAAGGTATCCGGGAAACTTGGAAAAATGGCTGAATCTGCGACAAGGGCCAGAAATATACGGAAAGAGCCTCGACCATCTTATAGGGTTAGAAAGTAAGAAAGTGCTACAATGTACGTAAATACTACAGGCAACCAATAATAATATGAATGTGTCAAAGGGACACAGAGACCAACTCAAGTCAGATCTGGTGGCATAGGCCTATTGCCTTAGCTACTCAGGAGACTGAGGCAGAGAAATCACAAGTTCAAAGCTAACATAAGCTAGAGAGTAGGTACAAGACCAGCTTAGAGAATTTGCTGAGATCCTATATTTAAAATGAAAACTCAAGAGAGCTGGGCATACAGCTCAGTGATGGAGTGTTCGCCTAGCATTCACCAGGCTCTGGTTCAATCTCTAGTACAAAAAGAGAAAGAGGACAGGGCAGAGGGCCTGTGAGTGAGCTAGCAAGAAGGGTGAGAAGGGGGTGAGAGGGGAGAAAGAACGGAAGGGGAAAGGGATAGAGAACTGGGAAGCAGAAAAGAAAGAGACTGGAGACTGGCGGTGGGAGGGGCTGAGAGGATGGGAGATGAGAAAAGAAAGGGGAAAAGGGAGGGAGGAGGAGGAAAAGGAAGGGGCAGAAGAGATGAAGGAAGAGGGAGAGAAGCAGAAAAGAAGGAGGGGAGGAGATAGGGGGAGAGGAGAGGACGGCATCATTTCACTGAACTCCAAGCGTCAGACTCCGCATCTACTGATGCATGTGGGGTTTTATTTATTTTAACTTTGCAAGTAGGCATAAACCCAAATATAGCTCTAATCAAAACCTTTTGCAAGTCAAAACCTCTTGGGCAGAGTGTTTGCTTTAACTAAGTGGAGCCTCCATCTCGCCCTGCAATGTTCTTTCTGCCAGAAGTGTGTCCCAGAAAACCTTCCTGACCAGCAAAGGAGGCAGAGCATTCAGAAACTGGTTGCCATGGAGGAAACTCAACAGCATCCGTGGCTGGCCTGGGGCCACACGTTGTATGAATCTCTCGGATCTCGGGATATGAATATTGGCTGGTTAAAATATGCAGATGAACTTGGCACTGGTGTCCAAAAAAGAAAAGAAAAGAAAAAAAGATCAAAGAGAGGATTGCACAAGGAGAAAGCCGCAAGCAAAGAGGCCTGGCAGGTGAGTGAGAGAAAGAGCCGGGCCGGGGAAGAGGGCGAGTCTGTGGAAGTCAATCGCTGGGTTTTGCATGCTTGGTGCAGAGATTCAAATAACTGAAAAACAGACAGCCTCAGAGACAATCTAGGGGATAGCCAGGGATGCTATGATTCAAATGAGTGTTCCTGAGCTAGCAAGTATTTGCCCAGCCCCTCTGAAGCATGGGTCTCCCCACCATTGAAAGCCTAGACCTTTCCTGTCACACCACACGACACAGTACTCTCTAGCCTCTTCTGATCCCTTTCCAACATCTTCAGGTCTCAAACACGGACCACAAAAAGCTGTGAAGGAGTTCTTCCAAAATCTTAGCTAAGTATTTACGAACGTGCAGTACTCGGTTTTCTGGCCTGCTCTCACATTCTGTACTGAGAGTGTCCTCTTCCCTGGCTTGGTCAAAACTATGTTGTTGTTTTTTTTTTTTTCCCAAGCAGAGCTGGAAGCTTCGAAACATTTTTCACTCTTTTGCTCTCTCTCTCTCTCTCTCTCTCTCTCTCTCTCTCTCTCTCTCTCTCTCTCTCTCTCTCTCTCTCCTCTCTCCCCCACCCCATGAAGTCTTTATGAAGCATGTTCCGAATGCCTGGCGTGCTGATTCCATGATTCCATTCATGATTCCTACCCAAGGGTAAGTCCTCACTGTTTCTTCTCTTGGTGATCCCTTATCATCACTCACACCATGCTGTCTCTCAGGAATGTTCTTCAGACTTCACTAGACTTGTCCTTCAGGATCTTCTGACATGAGCTTTCTGTCACTTCTCTGCCCTGGCGATGGCTCTCTTATCAGGACATCCTTTGCATTCACAGGACACTTAGAATGTTTTGTTTTCCACCATTGCTTAGACAGATGTGCATTTCCGGCTCCTTTAATGGATGTTAAGTGCACTTGGATAGTAGGCTTGCTTGCTTTTGAAAATCCCCTCAAAGGAGATGCAGTCAACGTTGTTTGGTTTAACTTGACTGACAGGACCACATAGCTAAGAAAGTAAGAACAGATGAACGGTGCTTTTGAAGTAGACCAATTCACTCGTTCCCCCAAGTTTCACAGAATCTCCAGATGTCATGTCCACAAATCTCCACCCCAAAGCCAGATGTCACAGCAAAATGCCCAAGCTGATAGAAGTCATTACCTTGTGCCTATGTGCTACCATCAATGCACCAATTAATATTTTCGTTCGTAGAATCATGGAGGATAAAGTTGTCTGTACTACCACCTATAGAAAAGAGATTATATTTCCTAGAGGTTGTATGAAAAATGGGAGTAGGCACCTCTTCCTGTGAAAAGCAGAAATGGTGATCATTTAATACACATCTACCGGGCTCTACTAAGCACTTTGGAACCATGTTCGTCACTGGAGATATAATGATAAAGATATGTATGTTCTCTTTCTTTGAGTGGGAGTCAGAATACACAGGTGAATGGCTAGATTAAATAATTGTGCAGTACAATAAGAACAAGAAAAGACTTAAGTCTAACTTATAAATATGCATTGCTTACTTTGTTGTTGCTCTGATAAAATACCAAGAGCAAAGTAACTTATGAAAGAGTTCATTTGGGCTTATGATTCCCAAAGGAGAGTCCATAATGACTAGGTAACCACAGCAACGGGAGGCCAAGGCAGGAAGCTGAGAAATCACATCTTCAGCCGTAAGCATGAAATGGAGAATGAACTAGAAGTAGAGTGAGACTGTGTACTCTCACAGCCTGCCCTCACCTCCTAACTGCCTTACCTCCTAAACCTCCCCAAGCAGCACCACTAACTGGGAGCCACGTGTTCATAGGCCTAAGCCTGTGGGGGACACTTCCTATTGAAACAACCACACAGCAGGAAAAGAGGCGCCAGCTTAAAAAGGCTTCTCCCAGGAAGAGATAAGTTAGAAAGTTGATGAAAACAGGACCATCCACAGCAGGTACACACACACTCCCACACATCTGACTTGGAGACCTGAGTGGGTCCTCTAGTCAGAGAAAGCATCCAGGGCCAGTCAGCTTGGGTCTTTAAAAGAAGACAGGAACATGTGGTGAAAGGATGGTGTGGAAGTGACTGGGTGGAGGGAGGAAAATTTGGGAAAGGAGTGCATACCTGGGGGATGACGGGAGGCAGGTGAGGATAGAGGAAGCAGAACACATGTGACAAAACAAACCCTTCTCTGGGAGTGTGGCAGCCATGTCCCTGAGACCCACATTTTCACCTGGCACCCGGGATACCGGTCACAGAAGACGAAAGACTTGGGACCCACACCCTCTTCCTTTTGTGAGTGAGCTAAATAAAATATGGCCATGCCTTTCGAGGCCCCACCCAGATGTTGCAAGAAGCTTTTTTAATGCAAACACTATCAAAGATGGGAGCTGGTCATTCACCTCAGGTGCCCTCCTTTCTCTCTATGTTCATTTTTTTCCCTCCAGGGTGCCGCTCAGATGTACAGATGTGAGTGAGCAGTGTTGGGCAAATGCCTAGGCTGCCCTCCACTCCCACCACCTCCCACTCCCAAAGGAGGCGGCACATATTGGACACTCCCCTTGGAACACTGGAATAGTGAGGCTTTGTTTTTCTGGAGCTTCCAAAATCAGTCACCCTACTTACTCATCCAACACCCAAAGGCTGACTTCTCCTTCACCGTGGACTTTGGGGGACTAGAGGAGAAAGGAGGGTGGGATAGCAGAACAGAAGCTATCACTGGCTAATATGTATCTCCAAGGCTATCTGCCTACCCTAAAGCCCCACCTTCCCACAGACCAGCACCCTGGCTTGGAGGGATGGAGAAATTCAGCTTCCTATAGCTGAGGAGAAGCCTGAGCCAGCCTTTAACTCGGTGCTGATAAGGGTGAAGCCTGCAGATCTCATCTGCTCCCCCAGTGGTCAAACCACAGCTAGGCTGGAGAGATGATGCTCTGTAAAAGAAAGTCCAGGGAGGAAGGCGGAGAAGGCCAGATGCAAGGTCTGGGTCAGTCAAGCCAGAACAGAACCTGGCTTCCCTGTGGGGAAATAAGGGGTTAGCCTGGGGCACAAATCTGCAGAGGCCATAAGTCTCCTCCTGAGACGACACAAAACAAACTGCCTTGTCTTCCTTCATTCATTCAACATACCCACTCACTCATTCATTCACTCAATTCGAGTAGGGAGAAGCAATGACTAGGACCTTCGGCCTGGAAACAGAGGGCATGTTCTTGGGGGAATTCATGCACATGGCAGGGCAAATGACTCATTCAAGGTCAGAGAGGGGAGCAGCAGGAACCTGACAGAGCTAGGGCAGCTCAGCTGATAGTACAGTCACTCTGCCACCCCGGTCTCTAGAGCTAGGAAATGGCGGCATTCAGTTCAGCCTGACAGTCCTGAGCTAACGTAGCTAACCCAGAATGCTAGAGTATGCTAACATGGTCCCACTGCAGGTCTCCGTGGGGTGAGGGATCAACTTCCGGCCTTTTGGCAGAAGTCAACTGCTCTGTAGAAACGACGAGCCCCCAGGTTGTTGAGGCATTTCCTGCCCAGCCCAGGGCTCCACGCCCAGCGCTGATGATGACTCTCTCCAAATTCAGCAGCATCTAAAGTTCTGATGCCAGGAAGCTGCACACCAACAGATCTCCATGATAATCTGTCACGTGATAGGTGAGGTCTTCAATCTGAAGACAGTGGTCTGATTACCTAAGAACAGGATGGGGGAGAGGTATCAAGGACTGACTGATTCCCTCTGCTCACAGACCACTACCTGAGTGCCACACCGCTCCCCATCCCCCAGCTGGCAGTACCCTGGACATGAAACTGCCAGGAGAGGAACACAGAAATCAAGGGGCTCAGGCCATGCCAGGGCCTGGCAGACACTTGATTTCTTTTCCTGGAAGCTAATGATGTGATGCATCCAAGGGTTTCAGCAGGCACAGAAACTAGGGCACCTGCTGCAATAATACCCGTGAGCATCCTTGAGTGGCCATAGTGGATAGAGGTCACCCAACAGTGGGTTTAAAAAGAAGTCTTGATTGTCTCATTTTCAACTTGCCCTTGGGAAGACAAGAGTCCAGCCATATATTCCAGGAAGAAAGCTAGATTCAAAGAAAAGACAGTCTTCGGGCTAATCCCATCTCAACATAGGAATGGCTAAGGAGAATGTGGTGCATCTACTCAATGAAATCCTTTTCCAGCCATGAAGAACGGAGTTATGTCATTGGTAGGAAAATGGCTAAAACTAGAGAGAGTGTTTTTCGCATGTTAAGTTGGTTTCAGCAAGACAATACCATGAGTTTTGTCTCATTTGTGTGTCTTAGAAACTACAGACACATGCAATCATATATGTGCAGATGGTATGAAAATGAAGCTGGTCTGCCTAGGGAATGCGGGAGAGTCATGGGAGGGAGAGCCATGAAAGGGTAGTGAAAGGGGAGCATTCTCAAAGAGCCACACACTGCTATGAAAATGGCGCCATGGAGCCTGTCTAATACAAGACTAACTATGACAAGCTACAGGCTGGAGGAGATCGCCTGTCCGCCTTCTCCAAGCCCCACGAAGCTCTGAGGAAGATAGAATCTACACGAGGCACACAAAGATGGCATGCAAGGAGAAAGGGAGACTAAAAAGGATATTTATGATCCCCAGACACACCCATGGGGCAGTTGCTTCTGCCCACACTAGTGATTCTCAACCTGTGGGTCACAACCCCTCTGGGAGGAGGGGTCGAATGACCCTTTCACAGGGTCACCTAAGACCATCAGAAAACACAGATATTTATCCATAACAGTAGCAAAATTACAGTTATGAAGTAGCAATGAAGATAAGTAAGTTTATGGTTTGGGGTCAGCACAGCATGAGGAACTGTACTAAAGGGTTACAGAATTAGGAAGGTTGAGGACCACTTTCTAGACCATCATCTGTCTCCTTCGCATCTAGATCCTTCCTGTCTTTCCATTCTCTTCCCAAAGGGAAGGCTAGCTTCCTGGAGAAGCAAAGTGGTTCCCACTGTCATGGTACCTCCTAAGACTGAGAGCTAGAGGAGGCACAGACACCTTCAACTCCTGAGTCTGTGAGAAAAGACCCTGCCGAGTATGAAAGCCCCATGGAGCCCTGCTCCTGGCCACTCTCTCTGCCTTGCCTTTAGAACTGACTGGTGGTCAGGAGCCTCAAGCTCAACTTTCTCCAGGGGGAGTAGCTGCTGCATTAGAGGCGGGAAGGACCCAGCATTGTATCTCAGACGCATTTTATTCTGCACGTACAAACTTCCCCTTGAACGATTGTCCTAAGAACTAGACTGTGAATGGGGTGAGGACAGAGAGCCCAAGTCACCCCCAGCCCTTGGTCCCATATCAGTCAGATCTGGTAATCCTGCGCTGATAACTAGCACTCCAACTCTGGAGCTGCGCCTGTCTGACGCCAGAGCCCATCCCTCAGGTGATGTAGCAAGGCAGAGCTCTCCTGCAGCCCCTCAGCAGTAGCTGTCTGTTTTGGTTTCTCCCCTCCCCACCCCCAGAAGGAAGGAACTTTCAGAGTCTCTGGCTTTCCTCTACTTTGTAGCTCTAGTCTTGGGAGTGCCCCAGCCCCTAGTGGGTGCTTTCTGGATGCTGACAGAGCACATGGATAAACACTTATGTAAGGAGGTACTGTGCTAAGCACAGGATGGATTATCCTGGATCCTTTCATACCTGAGGACTGAGATGATCAAGTTAATGGTCAACCTGACGCTGTTTACAGTCAACCTAGGAGACATATCTCTAAGCACTTTTTTTTTTTTTTGAGACAGGTTTTCTCTGTGTAGCTTTGCACCTGGAACTCACTCTGTAGCCCAGGCTGGCCTTGAACTCACAGAGATCCGCCTGGCTCTGCCTCCCAAGTGCTGGGATTAAAGGCATGCGCCATCACTCCCTGGCTATAAGTACTCCTATGAGAGTGATTTCAGAGAAGATTAACTAAAGTGGGAAGACCCACTCTGATTGCAGAGCAACCACCTCATGAGCAGGAATTCCAGATCAAATAGAAGGTGACATCAATGGGCCAGCAAGATGGTATGTACTGCCAAGACAGATAACCTGAGTCAATCCCCAGACCCCACAGGGTAGAAGGAGAGAGCCAACTCTTGAAAGTTATCCTTGACCTCCATGTGCTCCCCACACCCAAACAAACAAACAAATAAATGTAAACTTCTTAAAGGAGAAAGCAAGCTGAGCGTCACCACTCATCTCTCTCTCTCTCTCTCTCTCTCTCTCTCTCTCTCTCTCTCTCTCTCTCTCACACACACACACACACACACACACACACACACACACATACATTCTTGACTGCAGTCTACCTCATGTTCCCGCCACCATGATCAACTGCCTGCTGACCTGAACTGCGAGACAAAATAAACTCTTTGTCTTAGCTAGGGCTTCTACTGCTATGAAACACCATGAACAAAAGAGGAATCTGGATGCAGACATCCATGGCTAGGCCCCGGGTGGAGCGCTGGGAGTCTAATTAGCGAGAAAGAGGAGGGTTTATATGAGCAAGAATTGTTGAAACCAAGGTTGGATAAAGCACAGGGACAAATAGCCAAACGAATGGAAACACATGAACTATGAACCAAAGGCTGAGGGGCCCCCAACTGGATCAGGCTCTCTGAATAGGTGAGACAGTTGATTGGCTTGATCTGTTTGGGAGGCATCTAGGCAGTGGTACCAGGTCCTGGACTCGCTGCATGAGTTAGCTGTTTGAAACCTGGGACTTATGCAGGGATGCTTGGCTCAATCTAGGAGGAGGGGACTGGACCTGCCTGAACTGAGTCTATCAGGTCAATCTCAGTCCTCGGGAATGGCCTTGATCTGGAGGTGGTGGGAATGGGGGATGGGCTGGGGGAAGGGGAGGGGGGCAGGAAGGGAGAGAACAAGGGAATCTGTGGCTGTTATGTAGAACTGAATAGTATTGTAAAATAAAATAAAAAATAAAAGCAATTTGGGGAAGAAAGGGTGTATTTGGTTTACATATCCTTGGTCACAGACCACTGAGGGAAACCAAGGCAGGAACTCAAGGCAGGAACTGAAGCAGAGACCATGGAAGATCACCGCTTGCTGGCTTCTCCCTGTGGCTTGCTCAGCCTGCTTTCTTCTACAACTCAGGTCCACCTTCTCAGGGGCTGCCCCACTCACAATAAACTGGGCCCTCCCATGCCAATGGTTAATCAAGAAAATTCCCCACAGGCTTGCCTACAGGCTTGCTTGCCCACGGGCTTGCTTGCCCACAGGCTGATCTCGTGGGGGCACTTTCTCAGTTGGGGTTCTTTCTTCTCAAATGACACTAGCTTGTGTCAAGTTGACAAAAAACTAACCAGGAACCCCTCAAGTTGTTGTTGTCACAGCAACAGTATAGAAAAGTAATTAATATAGGACAGTAGGAAAGCCTATTTTGCAGCTGGAGAAACTGAGTTGGCATCACAGATGAGGACCAGCAGAGCCAGCTTCTGAGGAACTAAAGGTTCACAGTTTCACCATTTGTAACCACACTGGCAGCTTTACACTGTCCACAGCAGCTATTGCAGATGCAAAGAGCAACTCTTAAATCATGTGACAAACTGGTCTTTAACTTACCAACTTTCAAAAACATCTGAGTCAAGGAGAAACACAAATTTCTAAATAGACTTACAAGTAAAGAGTTGTACATAGGAAAAAAAAAACTTGCAAAGGAAAGCCAGGACCAGCTGGCTTCATGGATGAATGCTGTCAAACATTTAAAGAAGGATTAACACTAATCTTTCTTAAGCCCTTCGGAAAAATAAAAGAACACTTCATCACTCATTTTATGAAGCTAATATTACCCTGATAGAAAACAAGACAAGGATTTCAGGAGAAAAGGAAATTGTGGACCAACAAGCCTCTGCTATAGATGCTAAAACCATTAACAAAGTGCTGGTAAAACCAATTCATCAATATATACAAAGATCAGACACCAGGCAAAGGAGATGTATCCCAGGCATGCAACATATCCCAGGCTTAACATATGATACCAATGTGACATACTATCAAATGAAGGATAAAACTACAGGGTTGTCTCTGTATTGATTGATACAGCAAAAGTAACTGACCAATCATCACCACCAGCTAGGAATAAAAAAGATTCTCTTGATCTGACATGTGGAATCTCTGAAAAAAATTCCTCAATGAGCATTATATGGAGTAGGTGAAAGATGGATGGCTGTCAGTAATAACGCAAGGATACCCACTCAGCACTTTAACCCACCATTAAACTGAAGGCAAAGCCACAAGAAAATTAAATAGAGCCATCAAACTGGGAAGCTATTGGAAGATAACATGAAAACACCACATCTTAGAGTGAGGAGAAGTTGGAACCCTCATGAACTTCTGGATGGGAACATAAAATGTTACAGATCCTTGGAAAATAGGGGAGCAATCCTCAGGTGATCAAACACAGAGTTGCCAGATCATACTCAAATAAACTAAAAACACACATTCATACACACAGACACACAATTGAACACAAATGTTCAGGGCAGCATTGATCATCACAGTCAAAAGACAGAAACAACCCAAACAGCCATCAGCAGATGAGCGGGTGAGTACAATTTGGCACTATATAGCTATACTATGAACTATTATATACCCATAGAATGCAGTATTGAAGAATTTTGAAAACATCATGCTAAATAAGTAAGTTAAATATAAAGGCTACCAATGATATGATTCCATGGGTATGAAACATTCAGATGAACCCATAGAATCAAGAAGTAGATTTAGTGGTGCTGCAGCATGGAGGATGGGGGCATTGAGATGTGACTCCTCTTGGATGTGAATTGGGGCATGGTGAAAATACTTTGGAATTAGATAATGTTGATCAATGCACAACTTTTGTAAATAGATAAACAATAAAAAAAACTCAAAAATGTTAAAGATGTGAACCTTATAGAATGTTCATATTATCTTAGAATAGCTGCAATTTAAGATATGGGGATACTCAACAAAACACATTTGTAAGTTACAGTAACACACATGACAAGCAGAGACAAGAATTTAAGAGAGGTGAAGAACAAGCCACTCTTGTGCGATGAGAATCTACATGTCTAAGCAATGGTCATATTCTGATGTTTTCCCTCACTGAACTCAAAAATGAAAGTACCTTGAGGAAATGTCATGTGATGTTTAGTTTTGTCAACTCAACACAGCATAGGATCATCTGAGGAGAGTGTTTCAGTGAGGGATTGTTTACATTGGGTTAGCTCACAGTCCTCTATGTAGTGGATTATTAAAGTTAATTTATGTGGAAAAACTCAGCCCACAATGGGTAGCACCATTCCCTAGGCAGAGAGGATCCTGAGCAGTGTAAGAGCAGAGAAATGGAGCTAAGCACAAGCAAGTGAGCATTCATGCATTTCTTGCTCTCTGCTCTTGACTATGGATATGATGTGACCAACTGTTTGAAGTTCCTGCCTTGACTGCCCCAAAATGATAGACTGTAATTTGGATTTATAAACTGAACTAAACTCCTTCTCCCTTAAACTGCTTTTTGTCAAGGTATCTTGTAGTGGCGACTGAGACAAAACTGGAACACAGAGTCATCTCACTGCTACCTGAAGCCCCAAAGGGACAGTGCAGTGCCAATATCAACAACACATTCTAAATGGCTGGACTATAATGCTTAATGGCAAATGATCTAGAGATTTCTATCACAAGCCAGGGAACCAAGAAGTGACCATCTGTCCTGTTGTCCCAGCCATCTAATTAGGTGTTAAAGCATACTTCCTGACGGGCACCAGATCTCAAGTTAGTCACCGATTACATTTCTAGCTCACAGTATGGCTTGTAGCCAGTCATTCAAAACTCACCTATAAAATGAAAGGGTGGGGCAATGGCCTTTCCTGTTCTAAGACTTATGACTTGGTCCAACCCAGGCAATCTAGAGTAAATGAAGCATGAAAGCATCTCTCTGTGTGTCCTTAAATGGTTTTTATTTCTTTTAATGGCCACAAAGTAGAAGTCAGAAATAATGGTCTGTCATCATTAAATGATATGTATTTCACACCTCCTACCTAAGGAAAGATCATGCTGAGTTTGTATAGCAGTAGAGCATACAAAAGGGGAAAGGGAGATGTCACAGCCTTAAGCATTTGCTCAAAGGTCTCCATTTCAAATTGTTTTGAGTTTTGATAATGTTAAAGATTTATTTATTTGTATACATGGGTATGAGTGCATGTGTGCGGGTGTGTACATGTAGAGGTATGCATGTGTAGAGGCCTGAAGAAAGTATCCGGTGCCCTTTTCTGTCATAATCTGCCTATTCCTCTTGAGGGAGTCTCTCCTTGAGCCCGAGGCTTGAATCTAGGACTTGTTTCCTCTGACAAGCTGGACACTAACATGCCCCAGAGGTCCTCCTGTCCCTGCTCCCCATGAACTAAGGTCACGGGCATGCATGGGACACTTGGTTTGTTTATGTGGGTGCTGGGTCCTCCTGACTCTGTAGCCTTTCACTCTTGACTGCTGGGCCATCTCTTCAGCCCCAGGTCCCCATATTTTTAAGAGCCCTGGGCCTTTGTTTGCGAGATGGAGAGTCTCTCCACCCACCAGCGCTCCTTTCTTTTTCTATAGTCCTAGTAGCTGATATCATTTACTAATTTCTCATAGTTATTATTTGTCACTAATGCTATTATTACTATTTTGCCAGTGTGAGAAGATTACTCTGACCTGTCTATGCACCAGCACTGTGCCTGGCCCAAACTAGACACTAACTACATATTGGTTGGAACAATTGAATAAATGAAGCACAGCCCTTCTTTTTTGTTGTTGTTACTCTAAATAGCAGCATTTTTATTTTGCTGAAATTCATGACACTGCATGTCAGCATGTATTATAAGTGTGAAAATATATCAAGCAGACCCTCCATCCCCATGAGTTCTGCATGCCTAAGTTCAACAGCTATAACAATGATTAATACAGCATTTCCATTGCATTGGCCATTAGACATCATCTGGAGAGGATCTAAAGATCTCTGGAGGATGTGCAAGGATTGGGTGTAAATACTATGGCATTTTATATAAGGAATAAAATACTTTTGTACCCACAACAGGGATGGAAGACTACATAACAAAATGGTAAGAGTGTGAGTCCGCCTCATCTGAGTCTGCATCCCACTTCTGTTGCATACATGCATACGCGCGCGCGCGAATGTGTGTGTGTGTGTGTGTGTGTGTGTGTGTGTGTGTGTGTGTGTGTGTGTATTTACCTGATTATGAGCATGTGGAGGCCAGAGATAACTTCCTTTGTGCAATTCACTGTAGTTTTTGAGGCAGGCTCTCTTCACTAAGCCTGAAGGTCACCATTTTGGCTCCGATGGCCTGGCCGGCCAGCAATCCCCTGGGATCTGTCTGTCCCCACCTGCTTTTATGTGGGTATGCAGATAGGTAGGTGTGCTGAGTGGGTGCCCAGTCATGTGGTGATGGAGTCATACAATGGTGGCCAAGTTGGGGTTTGAACCTATGTCGTCTCCTGTTGGTTCCATTGTCACATTGTCACACAGCCTCATTACCACACCACTCTGGAGAGAAGACCCAGCTCCATGGCAAGGGAATGTTTGGTCTTATGGGAATATTTGAAGGAGCCTCTGAGAGACAGTGCCTCTGACCTCCCATTGGCTCCCAACTTTCATTTCCAGCTAATTTTGGGACACTTGCTTCTCTGTCTATCAAACATAAGATTGAAGCCATTCTCCTCATCTCAGTGCTTAGCTCTGATCATCCCCTGATCTCTTGTTTTGTTGGTTTACTGGCGTGTGTGTGTGTGTGTGTGTGTGTGTGTGTACAAGTGTGTGCGTGCATGCATGTGCACATTCATATGTGTGCAGCCCAAGTGTATGAGCCTATGTGAGTGTATGAGACCAACAATCAATCCTGGATATTAATCCTTGGGCACCATCTACCCTGATTTTGAGACAGAGTCTCTCCTTTGCCCGTTACTAATATTTAGTAGTCTGGCCAGTGAGTTCTGGGGATCCATCTTCCTCTGCCTCCTCAGTGCTGAGCTTACAAGTGCATGCTACTGTGCCTGGCTTTTCTACAGGGCCTCTGGGACTCGAACTTGGGTCCTTGTGCTTATACTCAAGCACTTTACTGATTGAACTATCTCCAAAGTCATCTCTCCAGCTCCAGACACCGGAACCTTCTAATATTTGTATTTCTCTAGATCTGTGTTCCAGTCATCCAGACTTAGAGTCCCAGGGCACTCCCCCTCTGCTCGCTGCCACACACCATTGCACATTGTATCACTGGACCCTCCATCTGCTAGCCTTGGTGTCATTACTGTGGCCACTCTGTCTTTTGTCATGTTCTTTTGTTCAGCCCACTGCATCTGCTTTGAGGTGGGTTCCACACTGTCATCTCTTCCTCACATTTCCAGGCACTTTACATGCCATAGCCCAAGGAATGGCTCAGAGCTTATTAAGAATTATGAATCAGTTGCCTATGCCCTCACTGTCCCTGTCCATCTGTCCATTTGTCCATCTTTTCCCTCAATGTGCCCCCAATGCTTGATACCTCAGACTCCCTGCAAAACATCCCTTCTCCCTGGAGGAGTGGCTGCCTTCTAGAATCTTCCTTGGTAATTCCCCATGTTAATCTTTTCTACTCTTTTCTCCCAGCTGTTGAATGTGCACCATCCCCACATGGTATAGCCTGGCTTACCTTACATAATTGAAATTTGGTTCTGATATGGTTTTCTTACCTCACTGTAAGCTGAGAGCATGGCCACACCCTTCTTGTTTGGATAGCCATTCCCAGAACCTTCCCAGTACCTGGCCAAGGAGCTGGTTCAGGAGAGGTATCCTGTCCCCATGCATGGAATGTGTTGGTGTGACTGCAGTTTGGGGGCGGGGGAGTATTCTAGAGGCCATATGCACAATATCTGTCTCTGACTCCCCTGTCTACAGAATGTCACAGATCAAACAAGGTCCTAACGAGTCCTGTGTTGATTGTGGGGCATATAACTAATCCCATAATACACTTGAAAGACTTCATGAAAGCACTTTTCAAACAGCTTTATGGCATATCCCGGCACACAAGGTTGGGGGCCAATGGCTGGAGATTTACTGGATCACAAAATGACCTTGGGGACAATGGGCATTGTGTTCCTCAGCAAGATGAGAGATCCAGGCCACCAAATCCACCCCCACCCCATGTGAAAAACTAGCCCTCAGGCTTCATGTAACCTAAACTGGCCAAAGAACTTTCCTTGGGATATGCATGAGCTTCTAGTCAGGTCCACAGGCTCCGTAAGAGGACTAGGAAAGTCCCAAGTGCATGATCCCCAGGGCAGGTGGGGGAGGGGAGGGGTGGGAGAAGAGAGAGGAATTGTCAGAACGCAGTGATTTAGTGTCTGTCTCCTTTCTGCCTCCCTGCCTCCCTCTCCCTCCCATCACTGCCTCCCGCACAAGGAACTATTGAGCTGGGACAGAACAAACGCTCCCTTATGCGGCTCCGTGGAGTCTCTCGGGTTGTCCGAGACAGCTGCCTGTAGCACGCTATGGTTACTCATTACCCGGGTTCCCAGGCAGGAAAAGGAGCAAGCTTAATAGACCAAACTAAACCCCCAGCTCAAATACTCGGGCCATAAATAAATAAATAAGTCAGGTGTAGCAGGGGAAGGGGAGGGCACTGCACAGGAGGGGGTGGGAGTGTGCAGCAAATGAATTCACGAGGCAAATAAAAACCCCAAGCATTTCTAAAGGAGGAGATGAAGAGAGGGAGGAAAACTCCCATTGGAGAAAGCACAGAAGGGTGTTTGTGCTTGTCGCTGCCTGCAGAGATGAGTAGAGTCTCAGATGGCCACGTAGGGGACTGGGCAGACAACTAGGACCTTGAGGGGGATGGAGAGAAAGGCCTGTTTTTCCAGCTGTTGTGCCCCAAGTTTCGGAAGTGTGGCTTGCTTCTTGAAAGCCTCAAGTGCTGGTTGTAGAAACGATGATGGAGGGCCCCATATCTCGCCTTCCTCCTCACGCACAAAACACGGTCTTGCCCACAGCTGCCCCAGCTCCCATAAAACAGAGAAGAATAATATGAATGGGTGTGTAAGTAGGGGACTGAGGCGGGTGGGACTACTGGCATGAAGCCTGGCTATCTATAGCTAATCTATATCTATCTATCTGTCTGTCTACCTACCTACCTATCTAATATATCTAGTATAATATAGATGCATATGTATATTATACATATATGCATACATACATGCATACATACACACACATATATATGTATGGAGAGAGAGAGAGAGAGAGAGTCTCATGCAGCTAGCTGGCCTTGAATTCAATATGTAGCCAAGGATGACCTTGAAGTTTGGATCTTCCTGCCTTCACCTTCTGAGTACTAGGGTCACAGGCATTCGCCAACACATCTAGTTTTATGTGGTACTAGAAACTGGACCCAGGGCTTCATACATGCTGGGCAAGCACTCTACCAACTAAGCTATGCTCTAAGCTCCACAGTCCTTTTTTTTTTTTTTTTTTTTTTTTTTTTGGTTTTTTGAGACAGGGTTTCTCTGTGTAGCCCTGGCTGTCCTGGAACTCACTCTGTAGCCCAGGCTGGCCTCAAACTCACAGAGATCTGCCTGCCTCTGCCTCCCGAGTGCTGGGATTAAAGGCGTGTGCCACCACTGCCCGGCCACAGTCCAAAATTTTAAAGTGATCAGTGTAAAAGATCTGAACCCAGGCAATCTTGCACATCGGTACTCCACCAGGAGACAGTGGGTACTGTCTGAAGACAATTTTAGCTGTCGCCTTACGATAGTGCTGGCATTCAGGGATAGAGACTAGGATACTGGTAAGTATCATCTGGTGTACAGGACAGTGCCCTGTAACGTAGAATGAACTGGCCTCAAATGCCATAGTTACTGAAACAGATATCTTGCCTGAGAGCCATGTCTTAGAAGTCATGGGGTCCAGGCAGCAGGCCAGACTGCATCTAATTAGACAGAGAGCAATCAGTCCTTGCAGTTCCCTCCATCCATTCATGTTGCAGGTGAGCAAGGGATGGAAATCAGGTCAATGGCTATTCCAGCCACACCAACTGGGGATGATTGGGGAGAACAACGTGTGTATGTGTGATCTTGTCAGGTGGGGTGTGTGGTGATTCATGTGTTTGTACGTGATGCTATGCAAATATGTGGCACATGCATGTGTGTTCATATACTATGTGCACATGTGTGATGTGTATATGTGTGTTTTTGCACACTATGTGCAGATGTATATGTGTGATCTATGCCTGTACACTATGTATCTATTGTTTGTAGATGTTAATGGATGTGATTTGTGCATTGTGTGAGTATGCATGTGTGTGACCTGTTTGTGGATGTCATGTGTACATTGTGTATGATGTGCATTGTGTGATTGTGCCTGTAATGTTATATGTACATTGTGTGTGGATTGTATGGATGTAATTTGTGCATTGTGTGTGATCAATGCTTCATGTGATGTGTGCATTTTGTGTTGTTTCACATGTGTGATCTATGTATTACATTATATGTGCAAAGTATGTGGTGTGTGCATACACATGGATGTGCATGGATATTTATGCAGTATGTACATGTATGTATGTAGTACATGTATGCATGACTGCAGTAACTGATCAATGGCACAGCAAGATGACCAGGAGAGATCATCCCACAGCATCTGATGGGTGAAGACAGCTTTAGCAGCTAGTACTCGACCTAGAGACTCCAAGAGCAGGCTGGCTCTGCCACTCAGGAGCTGTGACCCTGGACAAAGCATTTAACTTCTGCAGAACCCAGCTGCCTTGTCTTACAAATGGATAATGACAGTACCTACTTGTGGGTTACAGGAATTAGCAAATTCTTGTAAAGCGCCTTGGTGAAGAGCAGGCACTCCCCATACACAGTTCTCCAGATGGTCACAATGTCTGAAGCAGTTCTTCCTGGAGACTAACCTACCACTGCCTGCTTCATTCTCTGCCCTCCTGGGGCAGCCATTCTCCGTGAATCCATCCCCAACTTAGCAGAAGGTGTCCTCTTTCTGTACCCATGTCTGAACTTCACTCCAGCACTCCCTGGTTCTTGTGACCCAGAAGGGGAGGTGACGGTGAACTGGTTATCAATCGTTGTTTCTCACAGGGCCTGGGACCCCAAGCCTTCCCTGGTGGCTCCAGTAGACTGAAGGAAGCCATGCTAGAGTGCCTGCCTTGTGCCTACAGCTGGCTCCTTCTTTCCTAGCTCCCTCAGATACCTGCCAATGTTATTGCCACCATAAAACAATGACAGGCACTCAATCAGCCTGGCCTGCCCTTCACAACCAGTTTGTCAGAGCTGCCCCTCCCTTCCTCCTTGTTAGCTCTCCACTTGCTTATCTGCCACTGGAGACAGAAGTCTCTAGTTTAATTGTGGCAAATAAGTTATTGATCTCCACGGCCAGCCCCTCCCATGAACATGACAATCCCTTCCATTCACAGCACCGGGGTGGGACTGCCATCTGGGCAGACCCCAAGTCTGCAAAGGGAGCACCCAGCTTGGAGACTGCATTCTATCCACACCCAGAGAGACCTGAAGCAAGCAAGTAAAACCTTCCTCTGCTTCCTAAGAAGAAGCTAGCACCATCTGTCCTTGACACCGGTAAAAAAGGGTCTTTATAACAACGTGGCCACTTTGTGCCCTTGGGAGCTGCTCAGTGCTATTTAGATGCTGCCGAACTCACCACGTCTTATGAGCAACAGTGCCTGGCAAGACACATGCTTGACCAATGTGGGGTTAGTAAAGGATCGCATGCCTGTACTCTCTCCCATCTCCATCTGTGTGGTTGCAACATAACTGCTATACAGGACAAGCCTTGTAACATATCTACATAGTGACACTTGAGAGACAGCATTGGGGACTTACTGCTCTTAGGCATCAGGCATTGCTTTAAAAAAGTTCTCTTAGTGACCATCCTATAAAGAAGGAAATTAAAGTTTAGAGAGTTGAAATTACAGGGCTCTGATGAGTGGCAAATCCAAATTTGAATTCAGCACACGTCTACAGCCTGTTTATTTGAGATAGCATCTCATATAGCTAAGGCTGGCTCTAAACTTACTATAGAAACTGATAACCATGACCTTCTGATCCTCTTGCCTCCACCTTCCAAGTGCTGGGATTACAGGCATGGATTACCATGCATGGTTTACAAGGTACTGGGGATTAAACCCAGGACTTTGTTCATGCTATTCAAGCACTCTGCCAACTGAGCTACATCCCTATCCATCAGTGTCAGATCTAGGACATGACTAGTCTCGAGTTTCATGTGTATCCCTCCACAGGCACCCTTTCCCTCCCCTGAACTTGGTTCATTGTTTTCTTTATTTTCATTGTGAATTGTCTCCTTGAAGAACATGTTGCTCAGTTATAGATTGGGACATCATACAAATGACCTTGTGTCACCCGGAGTCTGCACATTCTCTCCCTCAAAGACATGAATGTATTTCCTTATGGCTTTCTCTCTGCCCTTCCAATACAGAGCTTTTGCACCACCACAGAACTCCTGGGTATAATCCAAGATGTTTTAATTTACATTTAAGAATAAATTATCTGTGTAGTATTGAAGAGTTTACAAACTCATCTTCACCCATCTTCTGGTTCTAGCACAGATCCCCACTCCTTTTTCAAGCAATCTGAAAGCCTGTTACAATGAGACCCATGTTCAACACAGGGTTCTTGGCCTCTCTGAGAAGCCTGGAGGTGTGTTTGGGCACCAAGATTCATGTTTCTTATGTATTTTGTTGGATAACAACACAATATTGTAATGAGACAGTAAGTGAGCACTGAGGGTTGGGAGATGGCTGGGGGTGGTATGGGAGCTTTATTTGTGAGCATGAGGACCTGACTTCAATTTCTCAGCACTCAAATAAAAAGCTGGGCATGGCTGTATAACCAGTACAATGGGGAAGAAACAGGGGGATGGCTGAAAGTGAATGGCAGCCTAGCTCTGGGTTCAATGGGAGACTTTATCTCAGTGGAATAAAGTATAGAAGACAGAGTGGAACTCCTGATCTCCTCCTCTGTCCTACATTTGGTAGATAGTCTCTCTCTCTCTCTTTCTCTCTCTCTCTCTCTCTCTCTCTCTCTCTCTCTCTCTCTCTCTCTCACACACACACACACACACACACACACAGCACACACACACACGAGAGAGAGAGAGAGAGAGAGAGAGAGAGAGAGAGAGAGAGAGAGAGAGAGAGAGAGAGAGAGAGAGAGAATGAGAATGAGCTTTGGAGTCAGGTCTGAATCCCCTGTATTAATCACCTATTGGATAGCATTGCAAATAAACCACCCACACACTCTGTGGCTCACAATAGCAGGCATTCATTCCTATACTTAGGCTGCCTGGGGTTTTGCAATCCAGGATGGCTCTCAATCAAGCCCTGTAACTTGCAGTTTTCTGTAGCTGAGCTTGGATCCAGAACTCAATGGTTCAACCAGTGATTGATTTTTCATAATTCTTTGGCTTCACTCGGATGCTCTCTGCTAATCTTCCTGGGTTCACTCCTATGGCTTGAGTCCCAAGAGCCTTAATCACCTGCACAGTCGTTGGTACTACATGTTTACTGGGACTCCTTATCCCTCTTCTGTGTGGCTTCTGATTCTCTACTCTGTTAGACTGGCTTTCTCACCAGCCGCCATGGAGATGATTACATTGATGAGCTCCACTTCATAGCAAGTTTCTAGCAACCACATAGAAAGTCCATGGAATAGTCACTATTTAAATCTGGGACCCCAAAGCAGCTGTCCTCACATAGCCCACACATGCCATGTGGCTCTCCCCAGTCTTTGTCATAACCCCACAGAAGGGAGGGAATTTAATGCTTTGTAAGGAGAGAGATTGAGCCTTGAAGAGGTTAAAGTGGACACTAGCCAATGATGATGTTGAGTGTTCCATTCAGACTGGAACAGTGCCTACATGTAGGAAGCAGAAGGGCTAGCCCACAATTGGATAAAGCCTTGAAAGGCAGGGAGAGAGTTGCTCTGGGAGGCCTCCATGGGGCTTGGTCATTGGCTGGGCTCTGCTGAGGATGGCTAACCCATGACTCTGAGTCTTGGGAAAATAACCACACTCAGTAGCCATGGATCCCAATTCTGCCCTGGTCTCAGACTCATTGACTGTATGATTCTGGGGAAGGTAGTCCAACCTCCTTGGATCTCCATCTCTTCATTTACAGATCACTTCTATGACTTGAATGTTTCCCTCAAGAGTTCATGGGTTGGAAACTTAAGCCTCAAATTCACCAATCAAAATATTTTGAAATTGTCTTTGGAAGATGGTTAGGATTGATACTGAGGTCATGATGAGATCTTGAGTGTGGGGCCCTGATGATGATATTAGTGGCTTTAGATGGAGAGGAAAAAAGACCTGGGTTGATATTTTTGGTCTGGCTCAGGATGTGAAGCTTCACTTACCATGTTATGTTAGAACAGCAAGATTTTACTAATTGCCAGAGCCTTGATGTTGGACTTGAAAATCTCCAAAACTGTAAACTAAACAAACCACTTTCTTCATAAATTACCCATCTTGGAGCATTTTGTCCTAGCAACATAAATGGGACTGAGATTTATTGATTTCCCAATTGAACCATTGAGAGAGTGAGTGAGAATCCCTAGTGCTAGGTGCCATTCTAGATAACCACCTTGCAGGTAAATCCTAACAGTAACAGATTATTGCCTCTTCCCGGCAAATGATAATATGGCATGTCATGGAAGATCACTAGATTTGGAGGCAGAATCCTGGGTTCTAATCCCAATCTGCTGCTTAACCCCTCTTCTGTGAGTCACACCCTTTAATAAAACTGACACCTCCTCTCCTAGCAGCGCTCAGCTGCCAATAGCTCCTCAGCTAGGGGTGGGACTTCATGTCCACCTCTCTCTTCCATGCTGGGATTTTGTCTGGTTTGAGTCTGCAGAGGTATGTGCAGGCTGTCATAATTGCTGTAAGTTCATATGAACAGCTGTCCTGTTCTGTATGGAAGATACTGTTTCCTTGTAGGTATTCATCATATCTGGCCTTTATACCCCCTCTTTCCACGATGATCCCTAAGCCTTGAGCAGAGATGGTATGATGGAGTATGACCATACATTTAAGAGTTTATGGGCAATACAAATTGAATGTGGTGGGTTTTAAAATTGAGTTCTCTCTCTCTCTCTCTCTCTCTCTCTCTCTCTCTCTCTCTCTCTCTCTCTCTTCCCTGTCTCTCTCTCTCTCTCTCACACACACACAGAGTTGACTGGTTAGGAAAGGGATGGATATGGGAAGAGTTGGAAGAGGGGTGAATATAATCAAAATATATTGTACAAACTTCTCAAAATAGCTAATAAAAATGAGGAAGAAAAATAAAGGTTTGTACATTTTAAATAGACACATAACTTATATACTATAACTTGTGAAGAAGAAAATGAAGGTTACCTATGTTCTTTAATCCAAAGTCTCACTCCAGTATGAATTATAAGTGTTGTTTTAAACATCTCATTTGTTCTCAGGAGGATCCAATCAGATAGGTGACCAAGCCTAGTCAATTCATAAGCATATATGTGTAGGTATAAGGTAGGGCCAAGGTGTGCAGCCTTTCCTTGGCCATCAGGGAAGTGCTGAGGGAACAATGGAGATGAAGTTAATGACTATAGCATCATGAGACTCTTAAGTGCCCATGGCTTCCCTCAGTTACCTTGGGGGAACCCCCTACTCTGAGACCAAGGACCACCATTCCTTCATCTGTTCCTGGATGTTTCCTCTCTTCTAAGGGCATCCAGAGGACAAGTTCTTCTGGCCAGAGTGTCTTCTAAACATGCAACATCTGGAGAGGACAATGACAATGACCCCCTTTGTGTAGCTGGGAGATGGGCTGGCAATAAAACACCACCAGACCCTGGAGAGCTGGGAATGGCAGAGGAGTGCCGTGAAGGAGAGGCCTGGGAGAGGACATGTGGCCCTGAGGTCACCTAGAGCTGTGTCTGGTGGTGTAGCATGGTAAATCACAACCAGCCCTTATGTTGTGTCACAAGCCACTCTAAACACTTTGGCTATAGTCTTATTCAGGTAGCACTTTGACAAAGTGCCACAGTGAAGGAGCAGGGTATTATGTGAAGGCATTCAGAACCAGGAGGGTAGAGGTCAAGGGTAAATTAAGAAGACTGAGGCAGACACATTAGAAAAAGATCTACATACCTCCACATCTACCTGGCTCTTTAAATGTTACTAACTAATTCCTCATATCTAACAGGACCATCTTATTCCTCCACAGTAAAATAGGTCTCCAGGGATAAAAGCCCCACAGAGCAATATTTGGGAAGGGTGGTGGTGCAACTCAGTGGATAGCGAGCTTGCCCAGCATCCACGAAGCCCTGTGTTCAATCCCTAGAACTTCGGAACAAGATAGCTTATACCTGTAATCCTACCACTTGGGAGGTGGAGGCAGAAGGATCCAAAGTTCAAGGTCAAATGCCCCTATGTTACAGGTTCAAGGTCAGTTCATTTCAAAAAGCAAAACAGAAAATAACAAAAACAAAAAAGTAACATTCAGAGGTGCTCATTTAAAAGCCAAGTCTTTGTCTCTGAACCCTACAATTATGATGGGCACTAGTTGTGACGTATCAGTACCTCTCCCCATATCCCAATATTCAGGGTGTTCACCATACATTTGGGGAAAGTCCCTCCTAAGAAAAATGGAGACTCAAACTACAAAATTGTGGGGTGGGGAAAAAAAAGAAAAAGACCCAGGGGAGAGACTGGAGAGATGGTTCAGTGAAGTTCTTACTGTGAAAGCACGAGGATCTGAGTTCAAATCCCCAGAACTCACGGACGACTGGATATGGTAGCTTGTCCGGAGACTCTTACAGTGTACGGGAGGCAGAGTCTTACAGTGTACGGGAGGCAGAGACAGGAGAATCCCAGGAAACGCACAGGAGTCTAAGCAGACAGTGAAAAGAGACCCTGCCTCAAATAAGGTGGAAGATGAGGACCCAAGGTTGACTTCTACATGAGCATCATGGCACATGTATGACCTCCCCCCCAACACACATAGATGTGCATCATGCACACACCAAGAAGAAGAGAAAGAGGGGAGAGAGGAGGGGGAAGAGGGAGAAGAAGGGGAAAGAGGAGGGGGAAGAGGGAAGGAGAGCAATAGGTCTAGGGGAAACAGTGCATGGAATAGGAAAAAAACAAAACAAAATATATCCACACCTTCCATGATTTTCCTTGGAGAGAAGGAAGGACCGTAGGAGGTCCTGAGAAGGGATTTTATAATGATTAGAGATTTTAGAAACTGAAAACATGATATCAGAAATTACAAAGAAAAAGTTGGGGGTAGAAATGGGGTACAGTGTTAGTCAGCTCATGAGGAGGAAAGGGAAGTAAAGAGGAACAGGAAAAAGAGGACCAAACCAGTGATTCCAACAACGGGAGTTCACGGGGGGGGGGGGGGGGGGGGCTCTGTGGCTAAGGGGCTTGCTGCACATAACAAGGACCTGAGTTTGAACCCCAGCACCCGTGTATAAAGCTGGGTGTAGCGCTGGCTCCCATAATCCCAAGTGGATCCTTTGGGCTTGATGGTCTGCCAGGCTAGCTGCAAAGGGACCGTCAAGTCTCAGGGAGACTGCCTCAAAAAATGAGGTAGAGGGCCTTGAGGAATGATACCTGAGACTGACCTCTGACCTCCAGACACAGTTGTGCACATCTGTGTATTCAATATCCCCTTGACAAGCAGGCAAGAACAACCCCCCTCTCTTTTACACACACACACACACACACACACACACACACACACACACACTTACACATATATACTCACAAAATAATTCCAAAAGAGCAATAGTAAAATAATGAGGGGATGATTGTAACAAAAAACGACATAAGTTTCCAGGTAAAAAAACAGCTACCAAAGGTCCAGGTCAATGAGTGAAACAAACCACAGCACCATGGAATTTCAGCACGGCCCCTTCCTCATCTGCAGTGAGTCTTTCTCACATCAATCACCCTGACCCACCCTCTCCAGCCTCCCTTCCCACTTAGAAACAAAGACCCTTTGATGACAATGGCCCATCGGGAAACTCCAAGATAATCTCATTTACAGGCTGGCTGTTAAAACCCCATTGCCATCTGTAACCTGGAGTCCCTTTGCCGTGTGACACCGTGTTCCCATGTGCTGGGGATTGGGCCTCAGACATCTTCAGGAAGCCCTTATTCCATCTACTCATCCTGAACATGTGACAGCTGTGTGCAAAATCGGGGTGGTTTTTGTCTTAGGCTAAAAGGAAGAGTGATGCTAGGCATGCAGCTGCAGGATTGTGGAGTGGGAAGACGGCAGGAGACTCCCATGGCAGCATGTGGCAGTTGCTCCAATCTCAGGCCAACCCTATACTGTAGAGTTCACTAGAGGAACAGACCCTGCTCAGGCAAAGCCAATGGAGGGAGATTTTGATTGCAAAAAGCTAAACGCAAGCCTAAGAAGATGGGTGCTTTTCAGCTAAGAAGTTAAAAGCTCACATCTTATGCCAAAGTAAGGAGAAAAGCCAGGGCAAAAACTGTATTGGGAAGTCAGAGATAAGTCCCAATCAAAACATCTTAATTGAAATTCAGAGAGGTGATGGGAGAGGTGGAGATTCGGGATGGCAGAGTGACTTCCTCTAAAGTCATTACCGTCCTGTTCAAGTTATTCAGTGTTGTATTTACTTAATAAGAAGTATATTCTGTGAGGGCTGGAGAGATGGCTCCATCGTTAAAAGCATGTATGTCTCTAGCAGATGACCAGGGCTGGTTCCCAGCATCCACCTCTAACTCTAGCTCTGGGGGATCTGATGCCTTCCTCTGGTCTCCATAAGCACCTGCACTCACATGTACATACCCTCCTACACATACGTACACAGAACTAAAAAGAAAAAAGAAAAAATTTTAGGAGAGAAACATACATCAGGCGGTGGGGTTTGGGGGAGGTTTGCTGGGAATTGAACACAGGACCTCCTATTTGCTAGGTAAGCACTCAACCACTGAGCCCATAGCCCAAGAAATATCTTTTTAATTTAAAAATGATGCACATGGTTGGAGTGTCTATAGCAACCACCCAGAAGGGATAATGAAAATGCCAAGCCACAGGGTGCCCTTGGCTGGCATGCATCAGGCTGGATGAGTCTCCAGGAAGACTCTACGTGTCAGTGGAGAGCTTGGCTAAGAGCTGACCTTGGAGCCTTCGCTCAACAATTGAGTAAATGTGCCTTCACTGGTAAGCGTGCCCTGTGCCCCACTGCCAGCTCGGCTCCAAAGGGTGGGACTTTGAGGCAGAATTCCACTCCCCATTCTTGACAAGTCCTCATTTTTAGGAGTAGAGCTCAGAATTGCAAACCAGGGAAAGGAAAGGCTGGGCTGGCTTGCAGGGAGAGAGGGACCAGGGGCTGCACCTCATGCAGCATCCTTGGCATGAAGCTGGTGCTAGGGAATGCAGCAGAGATCTTTATCATCCAACATAGTTCTGGCACACTCAGCGTGATACACCTGTCTCCAGCATCAGGCAAATGAGTGGGTTCACAGGCAGAGGCCTGCCCTGCCAAACAATGCTCCTCTTTGTCCCCTCCCAGAGCTCGGGAGCCTCAAGGAAGCCAAATCCATCAGCACCTGTCAGAGCCCTTGATGTACACAATGCAAGCTGTGATTCCACACTCCCCAGCTGAGCCCCGGGCAGCTCTGACTGACACGCAACTTGTCAGTCACCTTCTCAGAGCTAAGGGTGGGGACCCACCAAAGGAGGGGGGCAGGGAGGCTGGCTTCTCCTTCCCAGAAGCCAAGGGCCAAAGAAAGTACTCTGAAACCCTGACGCATTCTTTCTTAAAAACAGCCCAACAGGGCTAGGTGAAGGAAAACCATGTCTCTGCACTGGCAGAGGCTCTGGGTTACTGAGCAAGTTTGTGGGCCCAGGTGGTGCACACATTTGGCTCATGAGGTCAGCAGCCTAAAGGACAGAGTGGGGGTTGGGAATGCCAGTCATATTATATTATGTCCTATCAGGCTATCCCAGTCAAAAGAGAATTTCCTCCCGGTAGGGAGGCTCTGCAGAAGTTTGAGGCTGCTGTGGCCACAGAAACCGGAAGTAGATTCCATGGAGGCTGCTCACATTATTCTTTGCATTTCTTCTCTCCCTCCCTCCCTCCCTCCCACCCTCCCTCCCTCCCTCCCTCCCTCCCGCTCACCTGCCTGCTTTCTCTTTTCTTTTTCTTCCTCCTTCCTTCCTTCTTTCCTTCCTTCTTCTCCCTCGTTCTTTTGACAGGAACAGGTGCTCACATAGCCCAGGCTAGCCTCAAAATTGTTATATTGCTGAAGATGGCCCTGAACTCCTAAGCCTCCAACCTCTATCTCCAGGGAGCTGGGATTCCAAGGGTGAGCGGCCATGCCCAGTTTATGTGGTGTTAAGAATTGAAATTTAAGCTTTGTACATGCTAGACACCCTCTATCGAGCCACCCCCAGACCTCCAGCCCCTGGACTGTGGATCTCCTGGTGTCCTTAGTGGTCAGGCCCTCCCTCCTCCCCTCCCTCCAGCCATGTCACCGCCGGCCACTAGCACAGGAACATTACAAGTGTTTTCTTTGGGCAAACAGAGTCTCCCTCTGCCTACACTTGCATTGTTCCTGGCACTCAACACAGAAGCGGGGAGGGGCCAGAAGAGGAGGGTGTGGTCAAAGTCTGCAGTATCCTGCGGTAGGGGTCATTGGTATGATTTGATTTGCTTAGGCCACATGGGCAAGGCGGGTTCAGAGATTAGCTGTGGTTGAACCATTCTCTCTATGTCCATTCCTAGACTGAATTCATAGGGTTAGTCATGGAATGAGCTAATGAATGAGTTTTGAGAAGAAGCCCAAATTCCCTTAAAAATATAGAACAGTTGAGCCAAAAAAAAGTAAGATTTTATTGCTTTTAGCCAAAAGCCACTACTTACTAAAAAAGGAAGGCAATAAAGAATATATGATATATAACTTCTATAAATTATAGTTATATAGTAAATTTATATAGCAAATTATAGTCATATAGCAAATTATATAATGTCACTTTGCATGCGCATGGTAATGACATCAAAGTCATATCGAAGAGAGGTCATTTACGCCTGGGTCTGTTTTCTGTTGCTACAACAGACTATCAGAGACTAGATGATTTGTAAGGAATGAAGGTCTGTGCAGATACGGTTTGGGAGGCTGGGAAGCTCCAGGTATGGGGCCAGTATCCCTAGGACTTCTGGTGCAGGCCATCACGCTGCATCCTAACACAATAGCAGATACCACAGGGCGAGGAAAACGAGCAGCCAGAAGTGGCTAGGTTGGTAATCAACCATGACCCAAAGGTCCCACCCCCAAATAACTAACTTACAACTGTTACCATCACACAAAATTTGGGGGACATATTAAAGTCTTGGGGCTTTCTTTTTGAGATTCATATTGGCCTGTTTAACAAGAAAATGACAGTGTATCTTTTTAATTAGAGAGTGTGTTTACCGGTGTTGTGTACGTGGAGGCCAGAGCGGATCGGTACAGGGGTTCTCACTGAGTCTAGAGCTCACCATTTGTTTCCTACTAGATTGTCTGGCCAGGAGCCCCAGGGTCCCACCTATCTCTGTCCCTTCAGTATTGGGCTCACTAGCATGGACCACCATGTCTAGCTTTTCACAGAGTGTGGAGGGTCTACACACAGGCCTTCATGTTGGTGCAACAAAGCACTTTCCCACTGAGCCATCTCCTCAGACCTTAATTGTTTTAGTTGTAGGAAGAGGAAAGGCAGAGTAAGGATGTGGCTGGGTTAGACAGTCATTGGACCAGGGTGATGGGCCTGTGAGGGCTGATAGGCAATGGGCCCATGGGGGCTCAGAGGTGATGGGTCTATGAAGGCTCATGGGTGATGGGTCCATAAAGGCTCATGGGTGATGTGTCTATGAGGCTAATGGGTAATGGTTCTATGAGGCTCATGATACCATTCTGTTTTCTTGAACATAGGCTTGAAATTCTTCATAATAAAGAGCTGAACAAAAATAAAATTTAAAGAGCAAAGTGGAGTAAAAATTAAAGTGCCATGTACATGAACTCATGTGAGCCTTAGGAAGTAAGTGATCAGAACTATCTTTGCTTTTAACTTGTAGCAGCTAAGAGAGATTTTGTTTTGTGTTTTATAACCAGGCAATAAGATGAGTATGGGGACTGGAGAGATGGTCTATCAGCAAAGTGCTTGCCACATAAGGGGAACTTTAGTTAGATACTCAGAACCTGTCTGGCCTCAACATGCATGCACACACATGTACATCCATTCCACACACATGAATTTACAACACACACACACACACACTTAATTGTTTAAAATGTGGGTAAGTTCCAGTCAGCGTTGGTTGGTAAACCAGTCACTATTTTTGATGAGGTTCCAAAGCAGAATGTAGTAGAATGTACTCAGAACACTAGAGTGGTATTGGTGGTATTGCCAGACATATGTCACAAAGTTAGAGAGGTGGAAAATTTTGACTTCTAGGTAGACACTAAACACAGGGTACATTTTGATCCCTGCTTCAGCTACTATTATTACTTTTGTTTTCTCTTATGTGCATGGTCTGCATGTATATCTATGCACCACTCATATGCCTGGTTTTAGAGGCCAGAAGATGGCTTTGAATTCTCTGGAGTTGGAATTAGAAATGGTTGTGAGCTACCATGTGAGGGAATAGAACCTGGGACCCTGGAAGAGCAGCCAGTGCTCTTAGCTACTGGGCCATCCCTCAAGCCTCTGTGTTAGCTATTATTTCAAAGAAGATTGTCACAAAGACTTATGCAGGCAGAAAGAAGAGGAGAGTGGTCTGGACAATGGCTTACAATGATCCATGTAGTCATCTAGAGCCCCGGGAAAAAGCAGTGGCATGGTCGAAAGGATACTGTATGGACTATGTTGTCCAAGAGAACGGCTATCCTACTTTTAACAGGTGCATAGCTGAGGCCCAGGTCACTATTTTTTCTTTTGTTGTTTTTGTTTTGTTTTGTTTGCTTGTTTGTTTTGAGACAGGGTTTCTCCATGTAGTCCTGGCTGTCCTGGAACTCTCTGTGTAGCCCAGGTTGGCCTTGAACTCAGAGAACTGCCTGCCTCTGCCTCCAGAGGGCTGGGATTAAAGGCGTGCGCCACCACACCACAGCTTCACTTTATTGTTTTCTTGCTGTTTTGTTCTTAGCAGATCTGGGCTGGTGGAGGTTAAGATCAGAGAGGTAATATGCAAAGCAGTCACATCCACCTGCTTAGGAAGTCTTTCCTTTGTTGAGCAAGCAACCTAACCTCCTTCTCAACTCAAGCTCTGAATCCCCTGGGATGGCTTAAACCCTCTTGCCCAGTGATCCTAAATCGATAATGGTCATCTCTATGGGCTATAAGTAGCACAGGAAGTCCACACTCCCACAAGAGGCAGGGTACTGGATGCTCGTGGATAATACCCCCTGGGTACGATTATCCTACACCATTTAAAGTAGACAGGACATGGAAGCTGAGCTTCCAGCGGGAGAAGCCTGGGTGTGGGCGTGGTAGCTGGCCTGATCAGGGAAAGGTGTGTTTGAGAGGCAGCTGGTGCCCTGGCTGTTGCTGCAACTTTCCAAACCACAAAGCTCTTCTGGGAGCTCCTGCCAAGGCTGATCCCAATCGGCCATGTTATCAGCATTGTCATCTCTTACATGGACATGCACTGGGTGCTGTGCGTTCTGAGGATGAACCCTGGAGGAGTTTGCCTTTTCCCGAAGCCATGTTACCTGTTCATCCAGGCACACTTCCACAAGAATGCCTACAAACCTGGCCTCAGCATCCCTGGTCCAAATAGATTTTCACAGAAAAGTTTATGATAATGGTAGTCTCGACATCCTTGGTTCAGGTATATTTTCTCAGGAAAGTTTATGATAAAGGCACACTTCTATAGGACTACTCCCAAAGGTGGTCTCAACATCCCTGGTCCAAATATATTTTCACAGGAAAGTTTATGATAAAGGTACACTTCTACAGGACTGCTCACAATGGTGGTCTCGACATCCTTGGTCCAGCTGTATTTTCATAGAGATGCCCATGCTTATCTGCAGTCCAGACACGTTTCTATAGGGCTACTCGCGATGCTGGTCTCAGCATGCCTATGGCAGGCACACTTCCACAAGGATTCCCAGGATGCTGGTCTGCATTTCCCTGTCAACATCCATCCTTGTTTTTGCTAAACCCATCTCTACCACCCCAGTCTAAAACCCTAAGTGGTGGCGAGGCTGTCAACCTGTTTTCATTTTGTTGTGACTGTTAACTTGTCAGGATCTGGAGTCATCTGAGAGATAGGCCTTGAAAGTTGCTCGTGTTAGGTCCATGTGTCACAACAGTGACAAAAATGACTCAATTTTTGACTCAAAAATTTGCCTTCCACAGCTGGGGAGGGAATGTTCCAGATGACAGCGACCGTGAAGGAGAAACAGCAACACCTTTTTGACCTTGAGAGCTGTAGCATTCAGCCAGAGACTGTCACTGTTTCCAGTGTCTAGGCACACCCACAACAAAGAGGGATTGTGGGGCTGTGAGGGAGAGGACGGGAAACTGACACCTTCAAGTTGGTTTTTTCTTTTCTGGTTTGGAAAAAAGGAGGATTTGACTTGTCAGCACTTGCCAACTGGATAGGTTTGCCAAGAACTCTGCATTAAACAAACACACACACACACACACACACACACACACACCTACACCACCCCTCCTCCCAAACAAGCAGAACCTACTGGAAAAAGGAACCAGCTTCCAGTCAGGAGGGCAACGTGGGTTCATGGCTTCGCTGGCTTCCAGAACAGAGGACCTGAAACCCAGTTCCGCCCAAGTTTTTCTTGCTACAGAAATCTGAGCCCCAAATGAGAAAGTTCAGGCTTCATTTTGACCTCCAAGATTTTTGTTGCTTCTATTAGGCAGGCTTTGATTAAGTAGCACACATACTTTTAAAGCCTTGGGAAACACTTATGGCTATATCCTCTGTGCTGCTTTGTTTATTCTTGTCAACTGGATACACACTGGAGTCATCTGGGAAGACATAATCTTTATTGAGGAACAGCCTCCATAAGATTGGCCTGTGGGAGGGTCAGTAGGGGCATTTTCTTGATTGATGGCTGACCTGGGAGGGCCTGGCCCACTGGGGGTGGTGTCACCCCCAGGTAGGTGGTCATGGGTTGTACGCAAAAGCAAGTTGAGCAAGGACTAGAGATAAAGCCAGTCAAGCACTCCCTGGGGTTCTGCCTCCAGGTTTCTGTCCTAATAGAGTTCCTGCCTTGCCTGCCTGCCCTTCAGAGAGGCTGCAGTTGGGATGTAGAAGCCAAACAGTTTCCTCCCCAAGTTGGTTTTGGTCAGTGTTTTATCACAGCCATAGACAGTAAGCTAAAACACTTCACAGGTCTAGGGATGACACCACTTTGGTTACCCCACCCCCCACCCCTGCATCCCTTAGTCCTTTTCCTACCCACTCTTCCTGGCTACAGACAATACACAACTGAGGCTTTTGTTTTGTTTTTGGACACAGGGTTTCTCTGTGTAGCTTTGGAACCTGTCCTGGAACTCACTCTGTAGCCCAGGCTGGCTTCAAACTCACAGAGATTCACCTGGCTCTGCCTCTCGAGTGCTGGGATTAAAGGTGTGCACCACCACCACCCGGCTTGGAGTTTATTTTTTTAAAGGACCTCAATAAACGTAGTGACCAAAATTAAGACCTCCTTGTGTGTCTCTGTGGAAACAGCAACTTGGATCGGAAGCTCCTTTGTACTCAGTACCACTGTTCTCACAGAGAAGGTGGGAGAAGATGAAGTGAGAGATGCATCTGTGCGGATAGGACTCCCTGACTGCTCAGCATCCCCGAAGGACCAAGTGTTGGCTATACCCCTGACTCACAGTTTTGGAGACTAGCCTGTGGAAACCAGAGAGGAGGGCATAAAAATTGGGCTTGGGCTCATGGATCAGAGATAGTCATCCCAGAGGGTAGCCTTGGTACCTATCCTGACCTGCCCACCTGTCTCTGCCACCATTCTTCTTCTACTCTGAAGTGTCCACATCAAAGAGAACAGAACTCTCTCCTAACCACATGTACTTGGTTGTGTCATCTTTACCTTGATGAGTAAAAGTGATGATCTGAACCTTTGAAAATCAAATTTGGTGGCCTTGGTTTAATGAGCAACAGGGATAGAATGTCACTCTGTGATCATATGACAGTCCATAAGAATCTCGGTGTGGCCAGAACATTTGCTCAACTATGTTCATAGCAGCATTATTCATAATAGCGAGAACCTGGAAACAACCTAGATGCCCTTCAACCAAAGAATGGATAAAGAAAATGTGGTCCATTTACACAATGAAGTATTACTCAGTGATAAAAAAAAAAAAAAAACAATGACACCATGAAATTTGTCAGCAAATGGATGGGACTAGAAAATATCCTGAGTGAGGTAACCTAGACCCAGAAAAACAAACATGGTGTGGACTCACTCATAAGTGGATATTAGATGTAAAGCAAAGGATAACCAGGCTACAATCCACAGCCCCCAGAGAAGCTGGGTGACAAGCAGGACCCTAAGAGGGATAAATGGATCATCCTAAGAAGGGGAAATAGATGAGATATCCTGGGCAAACTGGGGGTGGGGTTGGAGAAGTAAAGGGGAGGAGATGGGGGGTGGAAATGAGGGACTGGGGTAGCTAAATCGGGGGAGGGGTGGAGAGGGAGAGCAATGAAAGGGAGATCTTGATAGAGGGAACCGTTATGAGGTTAGGGAGAAACCTGGTGCCAGGGAAACTCCCAGGAATCCACAAGGATGACCCCAGCTAAGACTCCTAGCAACAGTGGAGAGGGTGCCTGAACTGGTCTTATCCTGTAATCACACTGGTGAATACCCCAATGGTCATCATACAGTCTTCATCCAGTATCTGATGGAAGCAGATGCAGAGACCCACAGCCAAGAACTGGGCTGAGCTCTGGGAGTCCTGTTGAAGAGAGGGAGGAGGGATTATATGAGCAAGAGGGGGGCAAGATTATGACAGGGAAACCCACAGAGACAGCTGACCAAAGCTCATGGGAGCTCACAGACTCTAGATCGACAGCTAGGGAGCCTGCATGGGACTGACCTAGGCCTTCTGCATGTGGGTGACAGTTGTATAGCTTGGTCTGTTTATGAGATCCCTAGCAGGATCTGTCCCTGGTGCATGAGCTGGCTTTTGGGGACCTATTCTCTATGGTGGGATGTCTTGCTCAACCTTGATTCAGGGGGAGGAGCTTGATACGCCATGCTTTGTTGACTCTCATGGGAGGCCTCCCCCTTTCTGAGGAGTGGATGGGGGGTGGGGTTAGAAAAGAGGTTGGAGGAGGGAGCAGGAGGAGAAGAGGGAGGGGAAACTGTGGTTGGTATGTAAAATAAATTTAAAAATTTAATAAAAAAAAAATCTCGGTGGCCCCCAAAGGGAGTGGCACTATTAGGAGGTGTGGCTTTGTTGGAGTGGGTGTGGCCTTGCTAGAGGAAGTGTGTCACTGTGGGGGTGGGCTTTGAGGTTTGTGAGTCAGTTGATTTCCTGTTGCCTGCAAGATGTGGCACTCTCAGCTCCAGCACCACCTCTGCCTGCACGCCGCCATGCTCCCTGCCATGACAATAATGACTGAACCTCTGAAACAGTAAGCGAGCCCCATCAGTTAAATGTTTTCTTTCTAAGAGTTGCTGTGGTCATGGTGTCTCTTCACAGTGACTGAAACCCTAACTAAGACACTTGGTAAGGGTAAAGGTCCCCACCAAAGAAATTCTTGGAAAAATGTACATGTCTGTATTAACCTTACAATGGTTCACTGTACTTTTCCACGGGACACCCTCCAGGAAATGCTGGAAGTCAGGCAGGCTGCAGACACAGGTGTGCGTTGAGTCCTCTCCCTGAAAGGCCAATGCCAGAGAAAGGGGTACATTCCTAACACCCTTACTGCACAAGCAGAAACTGAACTTTGGCTAAGGAGCTCTTTCTGCTGTCACGGTCCCCCAACTGTGTCAGATTTCTATCCCTGGGACAATTAATTTATACGGGGAAAATGGTTTTTTTTTTTTTGTTGTTGTTGTTGTTTATTTTTTTGATCGTGTTTCAGAGGGTTCAGACCATAGTCGCTCTGGGCCTGTGGTGATAAAGAACATGATGGTGGGGAGCAGAAGAGGGACAAAGACAAAGAAACTGTCACACAACAACCTCTCTTCTAGCTTCCTTTCTATTGCTGTGACAAGCGCCATTACCAAAAGAAACTTAGGGAAGGGAAGATCCGTTTGGATTATACTTGTAAATCATGATTCACTAAGGGAAGTCAAGGCAGGGGCTCAGGGCAGGTCTGCTTGCTATTCTACACATCACCTCTGACCAAGAAACTCATTTCATAGACAAGAAGTACAGTAGAAACCACAGAGGGTGCTGCTTGCTAGCTGGCCCACAAGCCAGCCTATACCTAGCTTTCTTATACAGTTCAGGATCACCAGCTTAGGGAATGGTACTACCCACAGTGGACTGAGTCCTTCTACATCAATGAACAATCCAGACAATTCCTCATGGACATGCCCATGGGCTAATCTAATCTGGGTCATCCCTCAGTTGAGATTCCCCTCTTAGGTGAGTCTAGGCTGTGCCAAGCTGACAGTTAAAACAAACTGTGACATCCCCTTTAAAGAGACATCCCCAGTGACCTAACTTCCTTCAAGGCTGCTGTTTCTAATGGCAACTTCTGGCTGCTCAGGTGAGCAGGGAGGGAGGGAGGTTTAACTCTTCCTCCTATATGGGAAGGCAGGCAGGGAGGGGAGCATGTTGAGCAATGTTCTTTCCACCTTTGAACACAGTTCTTCTCTAGCTACTGGTCGGATGTGCATAGGAAGATGTCAGGAAAGCCAGTCTGTTAAATGTTCCTAAGCACCTCGGGCCCCCTGTCCTGCACTAGAGGTCAGGTCACCCCAAAGCCAATGATACTTGAGCCTCGGAAGTGTGCACTCACTCAGTGGCCCCCTTAGTGGCCTTGAGCTTCATTTTTGTTGGCACGTCTCCGTTTTCCTCAAAGAGCACTCCTACTTTGTATACTCTCTGCCTTTGGGGCTCCCCAGACTTACCCCTAGAAAAGACAGTCAGGGAGTACAGCACAGTGGACCTCCAGGGATCCTGGGGAGCCAGAGGTCACTTCAGGGCATCTGTCCTGTCTCATCGAAGCCAAGCAGGTGACAGCTGGGGTTGGCACACTGCATCTTTTAGCAGCTGGGCAGGTTGGAGGAGTAGGGTCCAGGGGCATACATGTGGCTCTCCCTGCACATGTCCTTCTCTACCCAGCCCTCATCCCCCATGACAGCCATGCCAAAGGCTTTCAGAGCTGGGCTCTGAAACTTGTGCAGGTGAAAGCAGTCCACATCACCTGGCCTGAGGCCGGCTGCGTGGAGTCTGCCCACACCTGCAGCCTGTTCACCCAGGACCTTAGCCAGAGGGAGAAGATTCCAGATCAAGGAACCAAGATGTCTGTGAGTTGGGATGATGACTCCCACGCCCAGGCAGGGTGTGTCCCAGGGATGCATGGGTAAAATCCATGTAAGCACGTATAAAGGTTTGTGTCTTTGCTGCATGGATGACATGCCTCTATGTAAAAGGAAAGGGAAAGAGCACTCTCCCCCCCCCGCCCCACAGGCCCATGAGCTTCTGTCTTTCACACCCCTCAATGTGTGCCAGGAGTGGGGAGGCCCGCAGGCTGCGGCCTGTACTACTTACCCTTCTCTCCTGTGACCACACGCCTGACAAGCAGCCCTGGTGGGGAAAGGATTTATTCTGGCTCTCTGTTTGAGAGGGGGTATCTATCAGGACCTGGTAAGGAAGACATGGCAAGGTTCATGATGGTGGGAACATGTATGACTCCTCATATTTGACCCCGCCAGGAGGCATTTAAAAAAAAGGCAGGCTGATGTTCAACTGCCTTTGCCCCTCGCCCCACTTTTATTGGCTCTTGGACCCTCCCCCGACAGACACACCCAAAGTTGTATCTCACTAATGCTCCAGGGCAGTGGTTCCCAACCTTCCTAAAGCTGTGACCCTTTAATGCAGTTCTTCATGTTGTGGTGACCTCCAACCATAAAATTATTTTCGTTGCAACTTTATAACTGTAATTTTGCTACTGTTATGAATTATAATGTAAATATCTGTGTTTTTGACAGTCTTAGGTGACCCCTGTGAAAAGGCCATTTAACCCCCAAAGGGGTTGAGACCCACAGGTTGAGAACCTCTCCTCTAGGGGATCTTTTAACCCAGTCACCTTGACAATCAAATTTAACCTTCTTTTGGCTATCAGGTGTTTTGGAAAGGCACAGTAACACAGCTTCACAGAGTTAAACAAATGCAACATAAACAAAAGTAACACACCTTCAAATAATATTCTACAATGAATGACCTCTGCAAAATGTGAAAACAGGGTTACAACAAAATAGTCTGTGATACCCCGAGTCAACCATGTCTCTTCATGTGGCTCTCTATCATCTGAACCCACCCCAAGTCTGGAAAAATCAACTGTCATGTCAGACCTGGAGGGGTAAGACCAGCCAGTTCATGGGCACAGGATCAAAGTGCTAGATGGATGTTTGGCCAGCACACGTGTGTGTGTGTGTGTGTGTGTGTGTGTGTGTGTGTGTGTGTGTGTGTGTGTGTGTGTTACACATGGGTCTGTATGTGTATGCATGTAAAAGTCACGTGAGCACCTCTGCTACTTGACCTATCTCTCCAGGACCTGAAGCATTGGGCCAGTACAGCCTAATTCTCTTGATGCTGTTGGCGGTACCCGGGAACAGGAGTTTCAGCAGAGGTGCCAGCGTTTAGTCACCAGCACCAGGGGCCATGGCATCTCATGGAGCTCTTTTCTGAATGCCATCAGGCCACAGCCCAGATCTAGCTGTCTTAAATCCACCCTATATCTAAGCCCAACTCTCCACTAGATCCTTCAAGTTTCTTAACACCATCCAACAATCTGCTCTGTTTAAACAAGCTGGAGTTGGATGCTGTTTTTTGCAACCTCTAAGCTGACTAGTCATTCTGCTGTGAGCATCTAATTACTCCTGCTGGTGTTGGGTGGGAGAGAGGGCATTACCCATTCTGGAAAGAAGCGGTGTTGAGGATCAAATATAACACAGCACATGCACAACAAAATTCCCTTTATTGATATTAATCACAGTTACAGGTCTTATCCAGCAGAAAGGACGATTTGCAGTAACAGAACTACATACAAAGACGTAAGGATAAAATATACACATGTGCCAATCACCAACCCAGCTAGCCTCAACCAATCAAATTGAAGGAGTCTTCAATTTTGCTCACCAGTGCTTCAGAAGAACAGCCTTATGCCCAGCTGAGATTGGCCTCTGGGATCTTGAACATTCACAGACTACAATATTCACCCTCAGAGGGATGGAACACGTGAACACAGAGAGCAGACACTGAGAACCCAGTACCTGAATGCCTGGGTCCCAGGTAGAGTCCACTCTGAGTCCCACACCTCCTCTGACCATGGAGGGCTCGGGCCTCAGATGTGTTGGGAGAGCTGATGGCGGGCTACGTGTATGATGGAGCAGGTTAGCATATAGTCTAGGTCCAGTCATTCTTCAGGGTCATCTCAGAATTTTAAGTTTTCAAAGAAAGGAAACGTAAAAATACATCTTCCTACCCCCTTTCCTTTCTCATTCGAAGCCCTCTGGCCAGATTCCAACAAAGCCTACCACAGCTCAGGGGCTCTGGATGGGGTGATGTTTCCAAGTGGCCAGCAGAGCAAGTGCCTTAGCAGACTCCAAAGGTCACTCATTCGCTAGAGCTAACTTAACTCCTGTAGTAAACGAGGGGGTTGAGTACCTGCACTTCGCTAGCATTCATAAGTCTCAGAAAAATAATGGCTGTAAACACATCCAGATTAATAGCTAAGGAGATCTGGGAACCATGACCAAGTGCTCTGTTCTTGTGACCTACCAAGAGCAGAGGCCTCAGGTCAAAACCATCCTCACACCGCTCTCCACAGGGCACACTGTGTGTTCACAGTCACCCTAATTTCCAAATTTCTCTAACCTCAGTAATGCCAATCTTTGCTTTCGGACAGAAGAGAAAGATGAGCTGACCCCCTTCCCTTCATGTGGGAGCCGTTCCGTGCATGCCTCCCTGGAGGAAGCAGACACTGTTGAAGCTGGCTCAGCCTTGGAGAGCAGCCTTCTGTGTTCATGATGCTTCTCTCCTGGCATTCTGGGTGGACAGAAGACCCATGATGATAGAGCACAAGGGACTCAGGCCACCTGCTCTAAGACCCTAGGCCAACATGCTCAGGACTTGTGTGCCAAGAGCTGACTTCTGGAGGTGACCTCGAGGAGCTGAAATTGAGTCTAGTAAGGGAGACTGGAGGTGGGACAGTAGGAATGGCTGGCCTTGACAATCCCACCGAGGAAAGATTCCTTCCACTCAATGGCCCAAACACAAATCTACAGTTCTATGACGCCTTGAGATTACAAAGAAAACCAGCTTCTCCCTCCAAAGCAAAATGAAAAGTCAAAGTGTAATCAGAGCTGATCTGTAAGGAGATGGGGAGGAGAGAAAAGAACAGGGTTTTAATGTGAAGAGAGAGGCTCATGGTCCTGCAGAAGCCTGGAATTTGCCTTCCTGGGGTCCGAAGGTTGTCAGAGCTAGCCAAGGCCCACATCCAAAGACATCATCACCACGAATCCCAGGATGGAGGCCCAGGATGCCAGCTTCCCGTTGCCACTAGGAGGGAAGAAGAGGAAGATGGTAAGGCTTAACTGATGCTTCTCCAGGCTGATGGCCCCCTTCTGAAATACCCAACTGCAACAGGAAGTAATCTACTAACAGTGGCAACGCTGACAAGTGGGCATCACAGGCCAAGCGACTGTTCTGTCCTAACCCCAGGCAATGCCCTCGTTAGGCTGGTCCCATTATTTCCTGTGATTCTTGGGGCTGTCGCAGCACAGGGAAATCATTTGACCATGACTCTCCAGTTCATGCTTGAATAACAAAGTAGTGATCAGGAGGTGTCTTAGCTTGGGTTTCTGTTACTGCAATGAAACACTGGTTTATTTGGTTTTACACTTCACCATTGTGATCATCACTGAAGGAGGTCAGACAGGTACTTGAAGGGGCAGGAACCTGGAGGTAGGAGCTGATGCAGAGGCCATGGAGGGGTGCTGCTTACTGGCTTGCTCCTCATGGCTTACTCAGCCTGCTTTCTTATAAAACCCAGGACCACCAGCCCAGGGATGGCACCACCCACAATGGACTAGGCCCTCCCCCACTGATCACTAATTGAGAAAATGCCTTATAGCTGGATCTCATGGAGGCATTTCCTCAACTGAGGCTCCTTTCTCTCTGATGACTCTAGCTTGTGTCAAGTTGACACACAAAACCATCCAGTACAGGAGGTCTGGGGAGATGGCTCACCAGTAAAGAGCACTTGCTTCTCTTGTAGAGGACCAGAATTCAGTTTCCAGCATCCACAGCAGTCGGCTCACAATTGCCTATGATTACAGTTCCAGGGATCTGACTGGCCTCTACAGACACATACGGGGACGGACACACACACACACACACACACACACACACACACACACACACACACACCTCCTTCTAAAAATTAGTGACTGTTTCTTACGTTTTCTTCATGTGCATAGGGAGAGGGGTATAGGCACATGTGTATATGGGCACAGGTACACATGTGTGCACATATATGTGGAGGTCACAGGTCAGTCTTGGGAGTCATTCCTCTGAAGGCACTGTCTTGGGCCTGGGACTCACTGATTGGGCTAGTCTGCCTCCCTATGCAGCCCCAGGAATCTACCTGTCTCTACCTCCCCTGTGTGGGGACTACATCCACCATGCCTGGCTTTTTATGTGGGTTCTGGAGACTGAACTCAGGTTCTCAAGGTTGAGTGACAAGCACAGTGATGGCCGAGCCATCTCCCCAGTCCTGGTTACTATCCTTAAAGACACTGACCTGACATGATAAAGCAGCTGTACAATTATTCTGTTATAAACACCTGAATGAAACCATGCAAGGCCCATACCCTGCCCACCGTCTGGCCACTGCTCTCTTCATTCCAGCAGAGAGAGAGAGAGAGAGAGAGAGAGAGAGAGAGAGAGAGAGAGAGAGAGAGACAGAGAGAGACAGAGAGAGACAGAGAGACAGAGAGAGACAGAGGGACAGAGAGACAGAGAGAGAGACAGAGACAGACAGAAACAGAGAGACAGAGTCTAAAGGTGGCTGTCTAGTTCATCAAGGGGCCAGGGGTCACTGCTTTATATCACTGCATGAGGTCACCTTCCTTCTCTTTATTTCAGTTTTAGCAAGCAGAGGAGGGACAGGAACAATTGTGGGAAGGGGCAGAAGGATCTGGAGACTAAGGAAAGGAAAGAGAAAGGAAGAGAGGACAGATGTGAAGAGGGGTGTCTCAGACTAGGCCTGGAGCAGGGGTAGACAGCTGGACAACTCCCCACCTGATCTGGGCTTCGGGGATGATGTCATCCATGACCACGTAGACCATGGCACCAGCAGCAAAGGCCAGTGCATAGGGCAGGACAGGCTCAGCCAGCACCACAGCAAAGGCTCCGAAGACCCCAGCCAAGGGCTCCACCATGCCGCTCAGCTGTCCATACCTAAGGAGGGAACAGAGACATTGACCAATGCACGGAGACACAAGCAGATGTGCCACTTGCCCAGACTGCTGATCCAACCCTAGAAAACAGACATGCGTTGTGGGCATCTTGTCTGGCCATGTTCTAAGAAGCACTTCTCCATCCTTGCCCAGTTCTCCCAGAAGCAGTTATGGTAGCTTCATACCTCTTATGTCCTTTGGATCTTTGAGTTGCCTATGTTGTCTTTGGACACTGACAATTATTGGGACATAATTTGCATCCCATGTAACATTCACTGTGTAGCCAATTGTTTTTAGTATATTTACAAGGTTAAGTGAACAACACCATCAATTCCGACATCTTTATCACCCTAAAAAGGAGCCAATGGCCATTAGCTGCCATGTTCTATTTCTTCCTCCTCCCCGTCCCTGTCAACATGAATCTCTCCATCTCTTTCTCTCTCTATGTTTGCTGCCTCTGGATATTCCCTACAAACAGAATCATATATGGTTTGTGGGGTGTGGGGCAGTGAGGGTGGCTGATTTCTCCTAGCATAATGTTTTCAAGGTGTATCCTTGCTGTAGCATATAGCATGTTTGGAGCATGCTGTAGCATGTTTGGAGTGTGTGTGCACATGTGTGTTATGTGTGGTGTGTGTGTGTTATGTGCGGGTGTGTGTGTGTGTATGTGTGTGCATGCACATGTACATGCAAGCACCCACCTGTGAGGAGGCCGAAGAAGAAGGGGGTTACCTGCTCGCTTACTCTCTGTTCTATTCCCTTGAGACAAGCTTCTCACTGAAGCTAAGCAGGGAGCCAAATTCCCAGTGATCCTCCTGTGCCTGAACCTCCCATCTCCATAATACTGGGGTTGCAGGCACACATGGTCACACCTGGCTTTTTAGAGGAGCGCTGGGGATTCCAATCTGATCGCATGCTTCGACAGCAAGTCTCCTTTCCACTGAGCTATGGTCCCAGCCTATGTAGAATATATCTTTCTAAGAATGAATAACAGTCACTGTATGGCTGGACAGGCCATCTCTCTGCTCATCTCTGTTCCTATGTTGAATGACAGGACACTGATTAGGAATGGTCTCAGTGTATGCCAAGGACAGTTGTGGGAGGCATGTTAGGGGGTTTAGGCTGTCACTGTGTCAGAGATGGGCCCACCTGGACATTTGTGTATTGACTATACGTTCTCTACTCCCCACCCTCAGAAGCACCATCTTGGCTGAAGGTGAGATTTCTCCTTTTAAGGAAGTCCTTTTTGGAGCTAGGAAGAGGAGGTGTGTGCTGCTCCAGAACAGATGCGCTCTGATCAAAAGAGCAACACAGATGAGTGAGCGCTGAGGACGGCAAAGGCAAGTGGTAAGGCGGGCCCTGCAGACGGAAGCCCCTGCTGCAGGACAGCACCAACCAGCGGAGGGTTGGGCCCCTTTCTTGAAGTGGGTGCTTGGGAAGATGCACAGCCTCGGAGCTTCAGTCCTCCCGAATCTGTGTCACGGGGGTGAGAGACATCGCCCACCTCCAGCCTCCCAGAAGGAGGGCAACGTGTGTGAGAGCTCAGCCGCTCTCTCAGAAGTGGGCACCGGGAGACCCTCTTTTGCTGTGGAATCTTTTAGAGTAGATAGCGCGCCCTGGCTCCTTATGTTTTCACAAACGGGTGAGCAGGACAGACAGCCCTCTGGTTTATCCACCCCCTCCCTATGGCCTTGTTGTCTCTGGGAAATGTAGCGTTGACATCAAGCCCGGACTGGAGTTTGAGAAGGAGAACAAAGCTTCCCTTCTCGATCTTGGTGCTGACCACAAATCTCTTCATCTCCTCCCTCCTTTCTCCCTGGTGCCGTGACTATTAGAAATGACAGCTGTGGCTTTGGTAGGTTATGAAAATCTCTAAGGCCACCCACCTCCCTCTCTCCCAAATCCTCTATGTGAGGGTCTTTAACAATGGAGAAAGGGATCTGTAGAGGGTGGAAACACAATCACCTAAGTACCTGCGCAAACTTGCAAGTCACAGGACCTTACACAATGGAAGGCGTTTTAAAATTGTCCCATTAGCGGTCTGCATGAGTGCTGTGACCTTATGTTGCAGAGCAGTGATTGTTTTAGCAATGACATGTGGGAGGCCCGTGTCCTAAGTGGAGGACATACAAGAAGAGCTATCATAATGACCCGCTGAACCAGGTGGTGGCCAGGTGAGCCTCGGCTGAGCAGATTGTGACATTTAGAGGAGACATGTAATGGAGGAAGTGGCTAGTGCTGATGGCCATGGGTTGCTTTCCACAGAAGCCTTTGAAAAGGGACACAGCCACTCAAACTGGCTATGAAAGGTCAAAGGTCAAGAGATGAGCTTATGTCTTGGGGGTCTCCACTGTGTGTACAACATTCACCCACCTTTGTGGTGTTCTTCCAGAAGCCTCACAATGGCTTCCAACATGAGCTTGACCTTGCAAAACAGAATTCACACCAAGTCATTTATAGCCTACACCACTCTCCTCTGAGCCAATGGGCTGGTACACTCACCAGAAAGCTCTCCAGGTAGAGAAGCCTGCTCCACGCAGAGGGAGGCTGACAGCCAGGCCCTCGGGGAAATTCTGGATCCCAATTCCAATGGCCAAATTCCTACAAAACAAGAAGGCAAAGTCCTACTTAGCTTTGACTATTTAACATGTCCTGGAGTCATCTTAGAGAGGAATTGTTTAGGTCAGACTAGCCTGTGGGCAATGTCTTTGGGGGGCAGTCTTGATTATTACGTTGATTAGGAGGGTCCAGTCCACTGTGGGCTGCACTATTTCCTGGGCAGATGGTCCTGGGCTATATAAAGAAAGCTAGCTAAGGGTGGGCCTGCGAGCGAATCAGCAAGCAGAGTTCCTCCATGGTCCTGCTTCAAGTTCCTGATTCTTTTTCTCTCCTGACCTCCCTCAGTAATGCCTGACTTCCCTCAGTGATGGAGCATAGTCTGTAAGCCAAAATAAGCCATTTTCTCCCCTAAATTACTCTGGTCAGAGTGTTTGAATCATAGTAACAGAAAAGAAATTAGAATAACATGTAAAAAGTCTTGTCTAGAATCATGTACTATTTTTTTTTTTTTAAGAAAATGGCCCGCATAGGGAGTGGCGACACTATTAAGAGGTGTAACCTTGTTGGAGGAAGTGTGTCATTGTGGTCTTGAGTGGGCCCTGCGGTCTCCTATGCTCAATCTATGTCCAGTGCCACAGTTCACTTCCTGTTGCCTGTGTATCGAGATGTAGAACTCTTAGTTCCTTCACTATGTCATAGTCTCCAACACTATGTCTGCCTACATGTTACCATGCTCCCCACCATGATGACAATGGACTAAACCTCTGAAACTGTAAGCCAGCCCCAAATAAATGTTTTCCTTTATAAGAGTTGCTGTGGTCATGGTGTCTCTTCACAGCAATAGAAACCCTATTACACATGTACTCATCAAAAAAGAGGCCCTTGTCAAGGCCTCCTTTGGTGTTAAGTTGACAGGCATGGATCTGTGGGTAAAGGAAGAAAGAGGGCCCACATGTAGGTGGCATCACAGGAGGGAGTGACATCTTCCTCCTTGCTGTCCTCCTGTCCTGAGTCCCTTGTCATATTCTGTCTCCAGTATGCCACAGTGCATCAGAGAACATGCGGGCTCCAACTCAGGATGGCCCAAGTTTGCTATACAAGTCTGTGTCAATCACTGGACTTTCACACATGTGTGTCTAATGCACAACATGAAGATAATGATGTGTCACAGATCAGCCTAACAATGCCTGAAAAGTTCTTAACACAGGGAGATGGTCTGTGCACTTGAGTTTCTGTTTCCTGTAGTGCAGAGATGGGTGTGTCTCATTTTATCCAGATGGGACATCAGAACCAGCACAAGGAAGGAAATATACAGAATGAAGGTGATACTGGTGTGGCTCCAGGCTCAGGTTTCCCACGGACTCTTGCTGCATTTCTCTGGGCTTGGGTGGTGTTCACTGTGAGAGCCTCTGGTCTTCTGCCTCTGCAAGAGCCTAGGAGTTTGTGTTGTGCACCTGAGTCAGATGCTAGGGACCTGTCCGTGAGAGGCAGCTCTGTGTAGAAGCCAGAGGCTAGATCACAGCAAAGGGAGAATTGGAATGAGGTAGGCACACGGGCAATCCATAATTGACCAAGGGAGACGAGGCACACACACGATTATAATTTATAATGCACACACATGAACCCTCATGCCAACTTGCAAAGTAAGGAGAGATGCCACAGGAGGGAACAGGGCCAGTCTGAGGGCAACAGAAAGGCAATTTGAAACTACCTCCCTGGACAAGACTTGACCTTGGTTAGACAGGTCTGGGGCAGCCTCCATGGAGGGCCCTTCTGAATACACAGCTTCAAGGGCATCAGGCAACTAGCAGTGCTGGCCTGTGGCTGAAGGAGTTGGAGGTGGTCTAGCTGCAAAAGGGAAAGTTGCCTCGTGCTTGGCTTTCCGGTCAATTGACTCCTGTCTGTCCGCTTTGCTCCCAGTAGGAATTTGCCCCTTAGCTCTGGACAGATACAAGGGAGGGCTACAGCCAGCAGTTGGAGCCCGGGGCCATTCCACATTTGTGCCCAGGTTCCAGGATCAGAACATAATTTGCCACCTTCAAAGCCTACCAGCCCAGCTCTGGCCATGGCCCTCCAGTCTGGACTCTAGCAAAGAGCACTAGGGATAACACTCAGTATTAAATATCGTGACTCCATTTTGTTCTGGGGGGGCTTCATCTCCTCTTCATCATCACGCTTACCTTCACCCACCATCACCACATATGCACATGTATCTCATAGGAGGCTCAATGGCCCTGTGTTCTGGGACCATTTCAGGGAGTCTCTTAGACAAAGACCAACCCTACCAGAATCGAACTTATGAACATTTAGTTAGTATGTATTCCATTTAGTTAACTCACATGTTTGAATACTCGGTCCCCATTTGGCAGAACTATTTGGGAAGAATTAGGAGGTGTGGTCTTCTTGGAGGAGGTGTCACTGGGGGCAGGTTTTGAGGCTTCAAAAGACTAGTGCCATTCCCAGTGTGCTCTCTGCCTCCTGCTTTCGGTTTGAGATCTGAGCTCTCAGCTGTTCCTTTACTCTGCCATCACAGACTCTGACCCTCTGAAACCATAAGCTGAACTGAACACTTCCTTTGATAAGTTGCCTTGGTCATGGTTATCTCAGAAATAGAAAAGAAACTTATATAGAAGTTTTGTTGATTTCTGATCAAGACAGAGGACCCAACTACAGTTTGTTCTAGAAGCTTCTTTTACCAGTTTTATGTCCAAGAAGACCCTGAGCTCCTATCCAGGAGTGGGAAACACTGGGCATACATTTCTGTGGAAGAAACAAACCTTAAGAACAAGTTCCTGCCCATGTTCTAGCATTCCCCACACTGTCTTCTCCATAGCACCCTTTACATTCAACACCATTCAGTGGCTCCTTGCCTCTCCCTAAATCATGGTCAAATAAGACCAGTTTTCTTGGCCTTTCACAGACCCCAACACCAAGGATTTTTTCCCAAAGAGATCAACCTAGGGCAGTGGTTCTCAACCTTCCAAATGCTGCAACCCTTTAATACAGTTCCTCATGTAGTGGTGACCCCCAACCATAAAATTATTTCCTTGCCGCCAGGCGGTGGTGGCACATGCCTTTAATCCCAGCACTCGGGAGGCAGAGCCAAGTGGATCTCTGTGAGTTTGAGGCCAGCCTGGTCTACAGAGGGAGATCCAGGACAGGCACCAAAACTACATGGAGAAACCTTGTCTCAAAAAACAAAAATAAAACAAACAAAAAAATATTTCTTTGCTACTTCATTACTGTATTTTTTGCTACTGTTATGAACTGTAATGTAAATATCTGATATGTGACCACCCCCGCCCCCCATGGGGTCACAACCCACATGTTGAGAACAACTGGCCTAGGGTCAAACTAGGTCCTACCTATGTCTCTTCTCTGATACAGAAGCAGAGCTTGGAGGCTAGCTTGTAGTCCACTGTTAGTATCTCCCCTTCCATAAAGCCATGCAGGAGCATGACCTATCCTAGGAGTGAACATGGAGCCACCAACCCAGTGTCACTGGCATGTCCAAAGTGACACTTCCTGTCCAAAGTCCTGACATCCACTAGTCAGGCTGGGGAAGCCTCCTCCACATCCTGCCCCAGAGCTGAGCCCTGATAAGCAGGACAGAAACCCCATTCTTCCATCCCTGGCAAGACTCATTGTTGATGCCCTGCCCTAGCCCTGGCACACGGTTTCTAGTCACACCCCAAGATCCTGCCAGGTCTTTCTCTGCAGGGTACTGCTTTGCCGTGTGATCAGGAAGTCTATTCTGAATATTCCTGGGCTCCTGAGACCACGGTGTGGGCTCAGACTACAGCCTCTCTGCCTTCCCTCTTCCTACACAACCTTTTAAATCCAGCTCTCCTTTATATAGGCGCATGCATTCACACACACAAGGCCAGCTGTATTCCCATTCCCAGCTGTACATCATGTTTATTTCTCATTTCTCTAACAAAATGCCTAACAGACACATGAAGGAAGGAAGGATTTGCTTAAGCTCACAGTTTCAGAAAGTTTAGTCTGTGGTCACATGACTCCATTGTGTCTGAATCACAGTGAGACAGAGAATCATGGCAGGGAGCACATGGCAGAGCTGTTCACATGACATCAAGGAAGTAGAGAGACACAGAGGAAGGTCCTGGGACAAGAGACAACATCCAAGGACATGTCTCTAGTGATCAGTTCTAACTAGGTCCCACCCCTGTGAGTGTCCATCAGCTCCCCCAAATGCCATTGAATCATGAATTCATCAATAATGTAAAAAACGAGGTCAGCGCCATTACAGTCTGATCACATGTCAATGACTGGGTTGATCAGCTGGGGGTAAAGCCTTCAGTGCATGAGTCTTTAGGAGACACTCCATATCCAAAGCACAGCAGATGCCAGATGGGCAGGGAAGGGGTCTCTTCTTTATCACTGGCATCAGCCCTGAGATCTGAGTCTCCAGCTCTCAGAACCAGTTCTCCATTCCAGGCACCAGGGAGCGTTACCAGAGGCCTTGCCTGGGACACTCTGCAGACTGACGAGGTATGGGACCTGTGCCTTCAAAGTCGGAAGAAAACGCTATGGCTGTGGATCAACAGCAGCAGCAGCAGCAGGTGTGAAGACGGACGGAGGTAGTGGTTGAGCCCACCTCCATTGCAGAGCCTGTTTTCCTCTGCTTTGATTCCCAACACAGACTGGGAGCCATGGGCGCCAGGGGCTGCTGTGTGTGCATGGAGACTCTGCAGACTGGGTGTCCATTCTACATAGACTCTGACATGGGAGGCCCTGGAGGGGATTCCGGGGAACAAGGGCAGGCCCAACAAAGCAGCTGTGGCCACAGTGGGGATTCCTGAGCAGAATCAGAAGCAGGGGGCTAATGAACACCTGAGGGGATGGAGGGAGAGACTTGGCTGTCAGGGAGGGTCTTCAGGGGACAACTCTGAGCCTACTCCTAGACGTGCTGGCAGGGATGGGAGAATGTGAGGAGGAGAATGTGCCTAATGCAGAGCTGATGGCTTAGAGGAGGCTCCCACCCCAGTCCCACTGAACAGTCATCCACGATCTCTGACCTAACCAAGCACTCTACAAAGGCATTCCTGGGTCGGCAGGCCTGGCTGACCTTGGGGAAGGGAAAGCCGAGACAAGGGGTTTCCTTTCCAGGACCTACCACAAAATTGCAAGCAGTATTCAAAAGGGGGCGGGGCATCGGACGACCGGATGGCACACACACTTAACCCTGTCACCACACCCTTCAGAGCCCTGCAAAATTGCTGTTGCTGGGTTTTATTTCTCCTGCTCTCCAAAACCAAGACTCAATTACCAGCCCACATGAGTATGGGGACAGTGGTGTCCCTTCCCTGAGCAGCCATGCCTCCTAGTGAGCAGTCACCAGGGCCTGGCTGGGTGGTATGAGAGAGGGGACCTTGCCAGAGGGCCAGGAAAAGGCTTACAGGATAGGGTATCACTGGAGGCCAGGGCAGGTAAGTGGCTCCCGGGGAGCCAGGCTGCAACCGCAGGGTCAGGAGCAGCACGAGGAGGCAGCTGCTGGGAAAGGTGAGCCAAGGCTCTGTGTGGGAGGGCTGCCTCTCAGAGGAGTTGGCTTTGGCTTCAGTGCCCAAACTTCTGCTTTCCTTTTCTTGGGGAGTCAGGATTTCCCCGGGTGGACCAGACCCAGAGAAATGGCTGCCTGCAACCCAGCCTTGGGAGGGTTTAAAAATTAGGTTTGTTTTAAAATTTATTTCACATTATATTTGGAGAGAAAGGGAGGGAGGGAAGGAGGGAAAAGGAGAGAGAGAGAGAGAGAGAGAGAGAGAGAGAGAGAGAGAGAGAGAGAGAGAGAGGAGAATGAGTAAAGTTACAGCCCTGGAACAAAAAATTAAAAAAGGCAAGCAAGAAGACAACAGCACAGTCTACTCTTTGGCCTGGGGGTGGAGGTGAGCAGCGGGACTAATGGAACCACAGGCACTGGCCAGTGCGTGTTGCCAATGCCCAGGCATCGGAATTTCCTGAGTACTCACAACTTTCCTAGTGGGAATCTGGATACTCCAGAGCTGAGGGGTTTCAGGGATGGAGGACTTGGCAGTACCAAACTCCAGACTACCCCAGGACACTCTGGGGTGAGCTGGTTACCCTGGAAGGGTAGGTAACAGAGACAAATCCCAGGAGAGGACTTTTACCTTGGAAGGGGGAACAGATACTTAAAAAAGTAAAGGCTGAGGATATAGCTCAGTTGGGACCCAGCATGCTGAAGGCCCTGGGTTTGAGCCCCAACACCAAAATAAATCTCATGAATAAATGTCCATAATCCTAGCACTTAGGCAGGGGAATAAGAAGTGCAAGGTCATTAAGTTTGAGGTACAAGTTTGAGGCCAGCCCAGGCTACCTCCCATGACACAACCAGCTCCCTAAAACTTCCACCAGCCTGGGGATGTCAGAGCAGTTCTTGGAGGCTCCTGTCTCCACCCAGGCTGAGCAACACTTTCAGGCTAGCCAGGGGCTGCTGCAGGGACTTCAAAGCGGCAGTGGCAGAGGCGATGGATCCTGTGCTCCAAGGCTGGGCAGGCGTCCAAAGGAACAATCCAGGCTGCGTAGGGCCAGGAGGCTGCTGAAAACCCCCAGGGGTGGGAAGAATGGGTGGGGGCAGGTAAGGGCCTGGGCTCACTCACAAATATTGACTCTCAGCAGACACAGCCAGGCCCATGCAAGGCGCCAAGGAGGTGCAGGCAACCTCGAGGGTGCCCATTCACAGACTGGGCCTCTTCAGTCTGGATGCAATAGCAGAAGAAACCCTGCCCCTGCAGGGGGCGTCTTTTCCACCTTGTCTCTGTCATCCTTTGCTCTGCAACCTGGTAGAGGTGCAGAGGCAGTGGCCTGGGTCCTTCCAGGCTGCCAGGCAAACAACAGCCTCCATTTCCTTCTCATCACAGGCCATTCATCCTAAGAGGCTGGCCATTGTTTGGTCTTTTCCTTAAAAACCCAGGGACAGCCAGAAGCCTGGCTCTCCTCCGGCAACCTCCCAACGGCGGCTGCCCTTCTACCCTCCATGTCTTCCTAATGCTAGCCTCACATCTCATCGCTACAAATCAGAGAACTCGGGTGGCAGAGGCCCCGCAGGGGGCCTTGTTTGATGCCTTTACCACCAGGGTAGAAAACAGAGATGTGGGCAAGTTCATTGCCTTTGGAGGTCACATGACCTAAGGAGTCAAATGCACATGGGTGGGAACCTGTGCCAGTTGATGACCAGATTGACAGGGTCACCCAGGATGCAGTTCTCCGAACATGTCTGTTAGGGAGTCTGTAGACTGGGTTGACTGAGGTGGGAAGCATTATCCCGTGGGCTGGGGCTCTAGACTGAATAAAAAGGAGAAAATGAGCGAGCGCCAGGATTCATAGCTCTCTGCTTCCTGACTATGGATACAATGTGACCAGCTACCTCAAGCTCCTACGGCCATGTCTTCCCGGCTAGGATGGCCTGTCTCCTCTCAAACTGGGAGCCAAAATAAGCCTGTGTTCCCTTAAGTTGCTTTCATTGGGCATTTTGTCACAGTAATGAGAAAAAGTAATTAATTCAAAGTCCCAGGGACACTGTGACCCAGCACCAGCCACTACTTTATCTGTAAAATACTGGAAAACTTCCTTTACAGGGTCCTCGAATGGATAGAAGATAATCATTTTAAGGCCTCAGGCTGGAGGCCAGGGTAGATCCTCCTTCCACGCTAGCTACTGTCAACACTGCCCAAGGCTTCCCTAAGAGACGTACCAAGCTGGGCACTCAGGGTCCTTTGGCCATGAATATCACAGTGGGGGGGAGGTGGGGAAGGGGCGGGGCTCATTTACAAATACTGAGGTGTGTATGGTCCGTACAACCTTCCAGTCAGTGCTGGGACCTCCCATGCCCTCTAATCCTAGCAATGGCCAGGTGGGACTCTCCTCCCGAGTGACTCAGGAGTGGGCCACTGAGCCTAAGCCATGGGAAAGCACTGATGCCATATAGGAAGGCAGGCACCAGGGAGCAACCCACCTTTAGAAGCTTCCAATGGAACTTGGGAGCAAAAGAATCCATTGGCAAACAACGGCTACACAGCCCAGAAGCTTGTCAGTGGCCAAAAGGGAAGTAACCCCAGGCATGGATCCAGAAACTTCATGGACAAAGTGATACTCAAGATGGACTTTGAAGAAGAAACTCTAATACTAAGGGGTAGGTGGGGGGGAAGCAAGCTTCATCCAGGAAGAAGGTGACTCAAGTCTTCCCCTTCCACCAAGAGAAAGCCAGTTCCCAAACAACACTTCCAACGGTGAAGAGCTTCACAACCCAGCTCTCCTGGACACCTGCCCTCTGTGCGTCCTACCACACTCCACTGGCTTTTTAAAGGAAAATCCAAGTGCTAAATAGCCCAACCCAAGCCATGGCTCTTGCAAGGCCAAAGGCAAGGGTTTGCACCTAAGTGGTCCCTGCCCCATTTCTGGGAGGCAGGTCCTTGTGCTGAGTGACTTGCTCAGGAGGTGGGGTTTTTGGGGGGTGTTGGTGAGCATCCTTTGAAATCCATTTATTGACCCCTACACTCAGACATTTTGCTTCAGGCCATCTCAGGCCTTACACTGGCGAAGCTTCCATTGTGAGTCAGCATGGAGCCATGTGCCAGGAGATACGCAGAGTCCTGGGCAACCCACGGCAACAACTTGTGGCTGAAACCAGCGCCTGTCTTTGATTACCACGCCCATTAGACCAAGCCTGAGGTCCTCTGGCTAGAAAGAAAAAAAGGGAGAGAGATGATAATCTCTTCTGTATGTAGTGTGGCCACATGCTGGGTGCGATTGGAAGCATTTACACGTAGCAGCATGTTATACCCCTCAGTGGCCTCTCAAGTGTCTCTATGATTATTCTCATTTCACAGGTGGGGAGCAGATATGTATGTAGAAGTGGGGTAACTGGTCCTCAGGGTTACTAGGCTTCGCCATACACTTTGGGTCTTGTTAACTTCTTGCAGACGCATCAGTCCATCACAGAGAGAGTAGTGACCTGGCTCCAATCCCCAACAAGGAAGCAGGAACTGTCTTACATCTACTCAGCTAGTGGGATGAGGTTCTGCTCCATCCTGGTTAATTGGAAGAACAGTGTGGGGAATGTTTTCGATTGCCCTTCATTCTTTTTGGTTTCTTTTTAGAAGAAAAGAACTGTGTGTGTGTGTGTGTACACATGTGTTACATATATATCTATGTGTTATATATGTGTGTATATATGTGTATATATATATATGTGTGTGTGTGTGTGTGTGTGTACACAGGTCAGTGTATATGTGTGTGATGGTGAATGAGAGTATGCATGGAAACAACACAATCCAAGGCATCCCATTGAAAAATGTTTTGTTATGTTCTTCCATTTCTTTTTAGAAGCAAGCAACTGTGTGTGTGTGTGTGTGTGTGTGTGTGTGTGTGTGTGTGTGTGCACTTGAGTGTGTATAGGGTGGGGACTTGTGCATTTCTGTGGATGTGAATGTGAAGGTCAGAGGTTAACATCACTTGCTTTCCTTGATCACTATCTTATATGGTAAGAAATATTTCACTTTGAAGATGTGTGTTTGTGTGTGAGGGGGCACATATACCACAGCATGTGTGTGGAGGTCAGATGGCAACCTCAGGTGCCAGCCCCTGTCTTCCCCCTTGTTTTGGAATCAGGGTCTCACTGTTTGCTGACACACAGTGCATTGCAGGATGGCTGACCCAGGGGCTTCCGGGGCATCTTCCTGTTCCCACCTCTCATCTGGGCAGAAGTGCTGATTACAGACCCACCATCCCATCCAGCTTCCGTGTCCTCAGACTTGTGTGGCAGGTGCTTCACTCACTGAATCCTATTTCCTCAGCCCTCTCCATGTTAATTTTTAAGACAAGGCCTCTCGGTGAACCCAGAGCTCACCAATTTGGTTAGACTGGCTAGCTAGCAAGCCTCAGGATCCTGTCGTCTCTACGTTCCCAGGTGCTCATTGCTACATCTGTGGTTTTGTTGCTGTTGCTGTTTCAGCATGGGTTCTGGGGATCAATGGTTTGCACAGCATTAGGTCCTAATGTTTGCAAAGTGTTCTTACCAGCTAACTATGCCCCAGCCCTTAGACATCTTATTTGGGAAGAGTAAGCTCGGCGCAGCTGAAGGCTCTGGAGAACTTCAGTGGGGTGAGCCAATTCCTGGGGCTGGATTTGTAAGGACAATGTGTGAGAATCACCACCTTTCCTCAGTCTGCGACACTGGCCACTCTCCAGCATCACCATGGCTCCGGTCTGGAAGAAGCGTCTTATACAAGGCATCCCCTGGACTTGTGCAGTGGGGCCCACAAACATGGAGGGTTGTCCAGCCTGAAGTTCAGTTCTGGGCTTGGTGGTGAGGTTTCTTTGGGGTATGTGGTGGAGAGACTTGAGGAGTTTCTACGAACTGACAGGTGAGGACCTAAGCGACTCACAACCTTGATCTCCAGGCTATGTTCCCTGGCCTGCTGGTGAGGAAAAGAGAAAGGCGCATTTGTTACAATCCCCGCTTCACCCCAGCTTTGAGAGCCTCCCAGGGGCAACGAGCGAGCGAGCGAGCGAGCGAGCGAGCGTGTGTATTCTTGCGTGGCAGGCCCTTACATACTGTTTTGATTGTTATCGTCCTGCCCTAAAAGGCCTGATTGTTCAGGCCTGGTGATGACATCACCGGCTTCCCACTCGGGCAGCCTGTCAAGGTGTTTGATGAGCCTGCAGGTGGGAAGGGGCTGGGTGCTCCCTGCAGGGCTGCCGGTCCCTACCCGCTCAGCAGAGCTGGCTTAGCACGCAAGGGATCTTCCCCCACCCTTCTCCTGCCATTCTGAGAGCCTGTCTGGCTCAGACTCAGATGACCCATCCATTCTGCTAAAGTCTGCTGCCTTCCCCAAAGCCGGCGGGGAAGAAAGAGCTCCAGGTGGCCAGGCCACAAGGCAGGGTGGTGGCTGAGGGTGGTTCAGGTCGTCCCTACACACCCCTCCTTGTAGACGTGCAGAAGAGCAGGTATGCATGGGATCCGTGAGCCCCAGAGTCGGGCCCTGGAGACTTTGACCTGCTGGGACTACCAGCCAATAAAGCCAACCCTGTGCATTGTCTGGATGGCAGGCTGCCTCAAGCGGCAGAGTTCTTGTGGGAGCCGGGTGCTCACTGTGAGATGGAGACCAAGAACGCCCTTAGCCCCAGCTCTGCTAGTTACATTAGCCCCCACCTGGGCACCGTGCAGATGCCCATCCACAGCAGGTGAGCAAATACACTGAGCCCCATTCAAACAATGGGAAAATAAATACATAGCAACGGGAGCGAGAGGTCTGCTTCCACCCGTGGGAGGCCCGAGCCTCCCAATTGTGAGTAAAAGAAACAAGGCAAAAAATACTAAATGCTATTTGCAACAGTCTCATTTCCAGAAAAAAAGAGGGGGACGGGTCGCAAAACTGAGCAATGCCTGCTCATCTACTCATTGTCAAGGTAGACAATGGTGATGTCTGGTTTTAATTTGCAGGCAGAATTTTAGTTCTCGGGTGGGACCCATATTTAGGGAGAAAGAATTACCCCCCGATATTTTTGAAAGATAAGGCCCTGGTTCAACCCACAGCACCACAACACACACACACACACACACACACACACACACACACACACACACACACACACACACGATGGTTTGTCATAGCTCACTATAGGTGCGCAGAAAAGAACACGTGATGAGCATTCTGCTGGATGAGTTTTCATAAACTGGCAAACTCATGTGACCCTCAGGAGGATCAGGAAGCAGAACTTTGGTAGCCTTAGTCCCATGCTCCCTGCTCACCACTCCCTCGCTCCAGAGGAATCACCATCCTAGCTTCCAACAGCACACCCTACAGGGACTGAAGAACATTTTGTAGATGTAACAACAAAGACCCCTCAAAGGTAAGTGGTGAATCTCTTCTCACAGAGCATGGGTCATGGCACTGAGGGATCCATGTTGGAGTCTCTCCCTTCCAGAACTCACGGCTTTATCCAGAGCTACGGGAAGCAGAGAACAAGTAAGAAGTTAAGCTGCCAGGAAGGAGATAAACCATCCACCTTGGTGTGGCCTCGGTTACTCATCACACCTCACAGGAGTTGATGGGGAATCTCCAAGGAAGGGTTTCGGTATCGACTCAGAATCCAGCCTCTTCTGCAACTTGATTGCTTTACTGTTTGGGAGTCTCATCACGTCTTCTGTGATACTGACACTGCTCTCGTCCTGCTCAACTCCAGTCCCTGGTCATGCACAGTGTCGGGGGGGGGGGGGGGCTATGGAGCTCCCTTGCTCAAAACCCTGCTTGGCTCTTCCTTCCCTCAGAGGCAGAGGCCAAGTCCTCCGCTGGCCTGACACGACTCATTTGTTGTTAGCCTCTGATTTCTTCCCCTGCTGCTCTTCTCTCGTGTCCTCTTCTTGCTCTTCCTCGGGAGGGCTTAGCCACTCTCACTTTAGGGCATTTTCCCCCTGGAACCTTCCTTCTCAGGAAGTGTGGCTCACTTCCTCAACACTTTCAAGGTCTTGGGAGGCATTTTGGCTTCTTGGCTGACGGCTCTGGGGGAAGCCAGGTGCCTCGCTGTAATCACATTCAAGTGGCCCTATGAGAAGCCTATGTGGTGAGGAGGTCAGGCCTCTTGCCAAAAGTCATGGGAGGGCACCACCTTGGAAGCAGATGCTCCAGGCCCAGTCAAGCCTTCTGGTCACTTTGGCCCTGGCTGACATATTTACCGTGACCTCTTGAGAGACCCCGAGAGAGAAACACTCAACAAAACACTCTTAAACCCCTCATCCCCTGTGATGGGCACTTTGAATGGTCAACTTGAGTGCTGTGGGATGGTCTGTATGTCAAATGTGTTGCTCTGATTGGTCAATAAATAAAACACTGATTGGCCAGTGGCCAGGCAGGAAGTATAGGCGGGACTAACAGAGAGGAGAATTGAGAGAACAGGAAGGCGGAGGAAGACACTGCCAGCCGCTGCCATGACAAGCAGCATGTGAAGATGCCGGTAAGCCACGAGCCACGTGGCAAGGTACAGATTTATAGAAATGGACTAATTTAAGTTGTAAGAACTAGATAGCTAGAAGCCTGAGCCACGAGGCTAAACAGTTTAAATAATATAAGTCTGTGTGTTTATTTTATAAGTGGGCTGTCGGACTGCTGGGGCTTGGCGGGAGCCAGGGAGAAATTCTCCAGCTACACTTGACAAAACCTATAATCACCTGGGAAGAGTCTCCATGAGAAATTATCCTGATCAGGTTGGCCTGTGGGGGTGGGGGGTTGTTAACTGATGTAGGAAGACCCAGCCCATTGTGGGCGGCACCATTCCCTGGCAAGACCCCCCAGCACATGCAGCATTTTAAGAGAGGGGAGAGCTAGCTGAGAGCAAGTAAGCAAGTTGGCCTGTGTGCATTTATTTTTCTTTCTTCTTGGTTATGGCTACGAGGAGTTGCTTTGATTTCCTGCCTTGACTTCCCTTCAGTGATGGACTGTATATGCTCAATAAACATTATTTTATCCTCAAAGTTGCTTTTTGTTTGAAGGTTTTATCCCAGCAACTAGAATAGCCCTCCAAACCTGCAATACCTGCTGGCTTAAGGTACCAAGCTGTGAGGCATTTTGTTCAACAGCAGTGGATGTCCCACCTAAAAAAAAATTAGTCTAATTTCCTTCCTCAGTTCTTTTTGCCTTTATCTTTCCCAATAGCATTTCTTGCCTACTAACATACAATATTACATCTCCAGTTCTTAATATTAGTGTTGATTCTTCCTCCCTTGCCCAGTCTGGCATCAGGACAAGCTAGGAATCTCCATCTGTTGTTTCACTGAGGGGATATCAGTGCCTGGAAAAGAGCCAGGTGTATGCATCCATGAAAGACTCACGTGTTTGAATACAGTCCCCAAATCTAATACAGCTAATATCTGCTCCCAGCTATAAGGGTTCAGTCTGTGAAGTGTGCCACAGCCCTCTGGGTCTCTGTCTTTAGCTGTGACAGGACAGGACTAGGCAGCCCAGAAGCTCTTTCCCTGGTCCTTAGCTTTGTGGCTGCTGTACAAGGGTAGCATTGTGGGTTCTTGAGATGCCGGGGGCTGCAGAGGCAGCTCCCCCCCTACACACCCTCAAACACTTGCCAAAGCTCATTTTCCTGTTTGAACACATCTGGAAAACCACAACACAAAACCATCTCATTGTGCACATCTGGACAGCATAAACCAATGGTTCCAAGAAGAAACTTAAAAAAAAAAAAAAAAAAAAAAAAAACCAAAAACCAAAAACCAAAAAAAACCCTTGGCTCCTCAGCGAAACTGCAGTGAGGGCCGAATGGGCGAGGCTCAAAGGCGCTTTTCTTTCTCCATCTGCAGAGCAGTCTTCTGGGCATGCTCTCAGCAGCTGAATGCTCTGTGTCTGAGGTCCACACGTTCTCAATAGCTTCTCACTACAGCCTCTGTCTGTCACACCGCTCTCCCCCTGGCTCCTGGCCAATGCAAAACTTAACTGAAAGGCTGTTTGTCCCCTCCTCCTGTCCCTTTATTTAGACCAAACCGTACCTTCACTTACCCTTAGGGTATGTGGCCTGAGTTCAAAGCCATAACCACCTGCTCCACCTCCAGTCCCTTTAGATGGGGCAATTGAACTACTTCAGGCACAATGCACAGAGAACTGAGCTCTGGGGAGTGGGGGAGAAATCCCTGGCTATTCCCATGCAATTAGGCTCTTAGTCAGAGCTCTTCCCTCCTTGCTGGGGAGGGAACACTGCCCTGGCAGTCTCCTCGTTTGACCACCAGCCTGGGCTCTGCAAACAAACAGGAATGATAATACCTCTGCAAATGAACTAAGTTTCAGGATACGGAATGAAGATTTACAGGACACGGAGCAGGGAGAGGTGTGTGGGATGCTTCCTATTAGCGCCTTCCTAACCCAGGATGTCAGGAGCTTGATGGTGAGGACATCCTGGAGTGTCCTGAAGTGCTAACAAAGAACCTTCAAGTCAGTATCCTGTGGATAACAGGGCATGCTTACAAGGAGAGAGGGGAGGAGGGTGGAGGGAGACCCTGGGGTCAAGATGTCTGGTCATCTTTATTCATCAGAGGGTAAGGTAAAATGGCAGCAGCCAGTTCCACTACTGAACCCTCATTCTCCAACACTGCCTTAGAGCTCAGAGCCTCTTGTGTGGTTTTTTGGGGGGGTATAGCTAAGCATGTGGGGGGCTAGAGGAGAGGTAGTTTCAAAGTGAGAAGAAAACCTAACAATGGTGGGTGGTATCATGGTTTGAATATGAACTGTCTCTCACCGGCTCGTGTGTTGAAATCTTGGTCCCCACCTGCTAGTACGACTTCAGGAGATTAGAAACTTCAGCATGTGTCCAGTTGAAGCCCAAGGAATGATGAGCACAGGACCAAGACCCACTGTGCTGAGTACAGGAAGAAACGAGACAAGAAGAGGCTGCCGAGGAAGTCAACAGCAGCGGAAACACCCCCTTCCTCGTGTTGTATATTTTGGGGCTTGACTTCTAAGGAGCCAGGACCTCAGGGCTTTGTCACTGGAAAATGACTGTGTTTGTTGGGCTTCCTAGGAGAGCCACCAAGAGCGAATGCAGGGTGCAGGTGTCTCCTTGGGTGACAACTAGCCTGGGAAGTCCATGCCAGTGGGGTGGGTGGGGAGAACACGAACCAGGGGTGGGCATCTGCTGCTTTGCCCGTGCTGAGGATACCAAGAGACAGGCGGAGCAACCACCTTTATCAGAGCCACCTTTTCCATAACTGCAGGGTACTGACTGCAGAGGCCCCTGGACCATGCAGACACACAGGACACCAACACTGCCTCTGAGCCCCCCAGCTCAGCTCCGATGCTGAACTCTGGCCACACATCCTCTAGTTGGTCTCCAGCAACAGGTTAATGGGAAATGTCATCAACCCCTGTTCCAGAGGAAGAAAGTGAGGCTCAGAGAGGGTCAATTTCTCCCCCTGATTCACTAGCCCACATGTGGCCCAGATAGAAACCCACATCAGGACCGCTGAGCCCAGAGCTGAAGGCCTTCATTTGCTTTGTACACCACCCTCACAAGAAGTGGATCTTGCTGAAATCTTAGTCTGTGAGGGGTAGTCTGTGATTATTAACCCGAGCTCAGGCCCCAAAGCTATCTATTGCTAAGTATGAAAGATCTGTCTGCAATAAACATTAAACTACGTGAGAATATGCCAAGGAAAAAAAGGCCCCTGATAGTTTAACATGACTCACTGGCTTCTCTCACGTGCACAGTTGTTCTTCTCTCTTGACCCAGTCAGCAGCCCTATGGCAGAAGAGCGCCTGGTTGTTATTATATTTGGGGCATGACTGGATGGATCAGATGACCCTCAGAGGGTATGCCCACCGCGGCAAACCCAGTGTGGGATGGGGAGACGTCAATAGCGTCATCTATAAAGCTTTTGCTAGTCAACCCCTGCAAAGCCCCTGGAATTTTCAAACCCTGTGCACTGCTGAGAGCCCAAGGCAGCTGGAGTGGAGTTCATGAGAGACCTGGGAGGGGTAGATGGACAGGGGTGAAAGGAGAGAAACGGGAGATTCAACGTGGTGTTATGGCTTAAATATGAACTATTTCCCCTACAGCCTCTTGTATTGAAGGCTTGGTCTCCTGGTGGTTGCACTAATTTAGAAAGTTCTGGAAACTTTGAAAGGTGAGCCCTAAATGGAGGAAGAAAGTCAATGGTGGCAGGTCCTTGGCGTTATCCTGTCTCTGGCCCTTTACTCTTTCACGCTCTGCTTCCTGTCACTCATAAGACAGGAGAACATGGAGAACCTCCCCTGCCCCATGCTCCTGCCACCACAACACTCTGTTTCACTGAATGGGGCAAACGGCCGAACTCCCTGAGACTGTGAGCCAAAATAAATCCTGCATCCCTTTGAGCTGTTTATGGTGGGAATCCAGGGCACAGAGACAAAGCAGCTGCATGACACACAGCTATGAAGGGACATGGAAAGAGAAGTGATGGGACCCGTGTCCGGCATATGCACTATCAGACGCCTGGTCCTCACCTGGGGACACCTGGCATTCAGGGCACTTTAACTCATACTGAGACCTAAGAAGAGCCATGCCATGTGGATAGGGGCTTAAGGTGATGTTCTCATAGAGCTGGGCATGGTGGTGGCGCGTGGCTGTAACGTCAGCATCAGGAGGCTGAGTCAGTGGGACTGTTCTGAGGCCACACAGGTCACACAGTTGGACCTCATCTACAATAAATAAATGGAACAGAAAAACTGGGGGCTCTAAACCACTGAGGGAGATGAAGGAGTCAAGACACCTAAAGCAATACCCAAACAAACAAGCATACAACCACCACTAACCAAACATGCATCTAGCAAGGGCCTTTGAGAATGGCTGGAAAGATTAGATAGAGTCAGTGTGCCAGGTGACTGGGCCCTGTCAGGGTTAAACTCCCATGCTGGGAAGTGCCCCAGCCCCCATAGGCTCCTGTGTGCGAACACCTGACTCCTATCTGGTGGCTGTCTTTGGGAAAGCATGGAACCCTTAAGATGTCTTTGCTGGAGGAAGTGGGTCACTGGAGGTGGGCCATGTGATTTTCCAGGCAGGTTCCACTTGCTGTTCTCTCTCTGCTTCCTGACAGCCCTGTGACCAGCTGGCCTCTCCTGCCTGCGTGCCTTCCCCGCCATGATGGGATGCAGCTCTTTGGACTGAGACAGAATAAACCCTTCATTCCTCAGATTGCTGCTTGTCAGGCATTTTGTGACGTCATCAAGGGGAGAGCAGCCAGCACCGTGGGGTAACCACGCTGTGATTACACAGGGAGAAAACCTTCACTGCTTCCTCTCTCACCCACGCTACTGGTTGTTTTACTCTGAGACTTCCAAAACGATAATTCCCACACTTAGTCACTCGCCAAACATCTAGAAGGTGCCTATTGAATGCCTGGCACTCACTTTTTAAAAACTCATATGCTGAAATACACTTAGAACTATATAAAAAGTCTTATTGTTCCTGTAGCCTTCTCACCCATCCTCTGCTGATGGTAACAATGAACATATCCCTAACATAATGCCAGCAAGGGAAAACGGCACCAGGACAACACCATTACCCAAACTACAGGTTCACTCAGTGTATAAACAGAAGACATGACCACTCTATGGAACGGTTAAGGGGAAGATTTTTATTGTTGATATACGAGAGAGAATGGCCAGAGGACGTAGTGAGAGATGGAGGGGAGTGCACGCACACACACACACACACACACACACACACACACACACACACACACACACACACATTGAGAGAGAGAGAGAGAGAGAGAGAGAGAGAGAGAGAGAGAGAGAGAGAGAGAGAGAGAGAGAATATAGACTAGAATAGCAGGGTTATAAAGAAAATGAGTAGCAGCCGGGCGTGGTGGCGCACGCCTTTAATCCCAGCACTCGGGAGGCAGAGCCAGGCGGATCTCTGTGAGTTCGAGGCCAGCCTGGGCTACCAAGTGAGCTCCAGGAAAGGCGCAAAGCTACACAGAGAAACCCTGTCTCAAAAAAAAAAAAAAAAAAGAAAAAAAGAAAATGAGTAGCTATGGGAAAGGAAGCCTGTGAGCTGGAGGGAGTTTATAGAGTAGGGAAGAGGTGAGAAGGACCAGAGTGCTAGCATGGACTTTAAAATATGTCACAGGTACCAGCGTACCAGCATGTCCTTTGACATGCTGACAGACATCACAGGGAGCCATTTGTCCTTTCTGCCAGAGGTAAGGGATGACTCCTTTTGGTAGAGAGGAACTGGCTTCACAAGCTCCTGAGGAATGCTGGCTTTTATAAACCTAAGCCCCAGAAATCCTCCTGTAGTTAGTCCAGGTTAAGCTCTGGCCATGCTTTCCCACATATTGACAATAAATCTTCTTTTCCACCATACCTAGGAGCAGTCATGTCCTTTCCTTTCCCTTTTATTTCTTTTCATTCAGAAAAGAAGAGGAGCCAGTGACAGACATGTGTGTCCCAGAGATAAAGAATCCCTTTCCCACTGACATGTTGTTCATGGGTTGAAAACAACCAGGGAGTCAACAGTAGAACTCACCATGGGTAAGCAGCCTAGTCCAGGGGATGCTGAACTCACTCACAGATGGACCACAAGAAGCTCATGGATGCCCCCCTCCCAGACACACACACACCAAAGTTCCTCCAGGCTCTCTTAGCTGAACCCTCTGCCGTATCTGAGGAGCCTTTGTGTCCACACACTGCTCAGGACTGTGGTCACCACCCATCCTGATCTACCCTCCAAGCAAGAGCTGACATCCACCCTAAAGGAAGTCTGACTTCCAGAGAGTCTTCACTGTCTTATTAGCCTTATTATTTATATAACTGTTTCTCCTAGTGAGAGGCAGTCTTGGGTCAAAGTCTAAAACATCTTTAATCAGAATAACCCTAGACCTAGAACTTTCTCTTCTCTAAAACCAAACAAAACCAATGAAACTCGTAAACGAAACAGGAGTGCACAAGTCAAGATGAAGTAGCAGCCACGCACCTGCCCCGCCCACTCAGTTCAGATGTGGGGAATCTTCGCCCTGAGAGGACTTATTGACTGGTCACTACATGAGATGTTTCTTTTTATAAAAGTATATAAAGGAGATTACATAAGGATTCTAGACCCCTGAACTGAAAATGTGGCCTGCAGCCAAGCAGCTACAGCTTCTGAAGAGGGCTTTGCATCCTACAGAACATTCTTGAGTGCACTCCCCAGTCTGACTGGCCTCACACAGTCACTGGCAAAGACTTGGGCTGATGCCCCCACCGCCACATAGTCTCAACAGATCCCATCTAATGGGAGTGAGGGGGGATGGGCAGACGAGTGGCACGGCATGCCTGTTCCCGTGGGAGCAAGAAGAAACATGGCCGATGCAATGATTTGCTCTGGGTTTGCTGCTCCAATTCCTTGGGGCTCGTGTGGACAGCAGCAAGGACAGAGCAGGGTCCATGGGCGGTCCCATGCCCAGCACTTGTCCACAAAGGAGCTTATGCTGAGAAGTAGAAAATCCCACAAAGGCAGAGGTGAACTAGGCAACCAAAGCGTGGTCGCAAGTCGGGTATGTTCTCCAAGTGATTGCTTCCCCCAGAGAACACCTGGCATCTTTAGGGCCCTGTCACTTGCGTTTTTCTAGAGAAGCCTGGCCTGGGACTATCTTGGGTAACTTGTTTGGAAGCCATGAGAGGCTTTCTGATACATCCTTTTAATCCCACCCCTCTGACTCCTGCAGGTGGAGAGCCTCTTCAATCCCAGAGTCTAGATTTCTAAGCACGAAGCTTGCTTTTGAGGGCAGACAAGCGCCATGACTCACAGGCCAGGTTTCCTGTTCTCATGTGAGTCCCCAGAGAGCCACAAGGTTATTTCTGTGAGCCTGTTAATAGCTTGCCATGACCTATGTGCTGCTGTCTCCAAAAGTGGGTTAGCCTGATAGCCCATGAGTCAGAGCCAGGTTGGCCTGTCCTGGCCCAGCAAGCATCTGGCCTCACTGGGTCTGAGATCAGCCGGATGTCTAGTGGTACCATGGAGGAGTCAGAGGCATGGTGCTCGGCTCATGGCCGGTGGGTATTGCCCAGTGGGACAGGAAGACACTTTATGAGCTAACCAACACATCATAAAAATGAACAGCCAAAGCTAATGGGCCAACACGCCAGGGCAGAAGACCTTTGTTTTCAACAACCACGCCACTATCCCCAGGGCAGGAAAGCCTGCCCAGCCAATACTGCCATCGATCTGGGATAACTCTAGACTCCAGAAAGCTACTGCCAATGATGGAAGGATTTCCAGAGACTTCTTAGGTCAAGAGACTGAAGCTTTGTCTCCTAACTCTTTACCTAAACACAAAGGCCAGCTAGGCAGTTTTTGTTGTTGTTTTGTTTGTTTCTGTTTTTGTTTTTTGTTGGGTTTTTTGTTTTTGTTTTTGTTTTTCAAGACAGGGTTTCTCTGTATAGTTTTGGAGCCTGTCCTGGAGCTCGCTCTGTATCCCAGGCTGGCCTCTAACTCACAGAGATCCACCTGCCTCCGCCTCCCAAGTGCTGGGATTTAAGGTGTGTGCCACCGCCGCCGCCACGGCCACCACCACCCGGCATTGTTTTTTGTTTGTTTTTAGTCACAGGTATACTTTTCTAAGTGTGACTTGGGTGAATCGCCCTCCTCTAGCTCCAGGTGACAGATGTGGTCCTTGATGGAGTTCTTCTGCAGTGCTGACAGAAGGGGGCTCTGGTGTCATCAGAGGGTTGAGACAGGAAGAGTCAGCTTCCTCATGCAGGCAGGAGAGAAAGCATTTTGCTTCTGCAGATTGTGGGTGCTTGAACTGGCTCCCCAGTGACCTGCGTTTGTGTCTAGGCAGATGTGCTTGTCTCAGGGGTTCTAAGGATCCACTGAGTCCATGGACTGTGGCTCTTTAGCTGCCTGCAGTCCCATCGAAGCCAATTGGATGGGCCAAGTGTGGGATACAAATGATGCCTAGAAGCCTGACCCTACATTTCCCATGTTCTGTGAACCAAGATGGCTGCAAGTGACACAGGAGTGGATTAAAGATGGGACCCAGATTCTCATGGAGTTGGAACCAGACAGATAACATGAAAGTAAAAAACACTGAATGGCATTCATCTCCACACACAGAGCCATAACCAGATGGAACTAACCAGTATGATGTTAAATGTGGCTCTATCAAATTCAAGGCATTATCTAGAGGAAGGAGGGCAGGCAGGCAGGCAGACTTTTTGAAGAGAACATTGAAGCTAAGTTCTGAAGAATTAAAGGGTTGAGGTGGTTTAGAGTGAGCATTAGGAAAAGTAACTTTCCATGCAGAGGGGCAAACAGCAAAGCCTGACACATGGGTAAGACCAGGATCTAACGATGGAGGAGATGATGGAGAACTTCACTCCACAGGTCCTGAGTCCTGACTGAATTAATCTTAGGAACATGCAAAGTTCAGTTTTCACCATGGGTCAGCACCAGGTTCCCCCAAATGTTTTACTCAGCTTCACACTGATGAATGGGAACACACTCATGGATGGGAAGTGACAGGCTAGGATTAGGGAATGATTTCAGATACTCTGAAATAATTCAGATAAATTCAGGATAACAGCCTGATTCCAAAGTAGCCAGATTTCTATGTAACCCCCACTTATGGTTAGACCTTTGGACCTCTATCTGCAGGCTCTGCATGGATGTAGAAAGAATATTGACTTTATATACAGCCAAGTTTTAATTTCTGTCCATTTACCAAGACTCCACATCTCTTTACTATTTTGCAGACCATATATCTGTCTTTCTCCTAAACACAACCAAATCTCTGCAACCCAGTTTTCTGCTGGACCTGACATAGGCCTTTCTATGACTGAGCCTTGTCTCGCTGCCTTCTTATTTCCCATCCCTGCTCCTGACTCACTAACAATTATGCAGAGTCCTGTTAAGCAGGGGCAGACTTGAAAGCTCACTATGGTCTGTCTACGCTTTCAAAAGATGTCTGTTCCTGAATCCTGCCCCCTAATGCTCCACCCGCTTCCCAAATTCCACTTACTCCTAGGAGATTGCCTAGATGATAAGTGCAACTACATTACCCTTGCCTAGTCCCTTTCCCCCAGGTCCCGGGTCCACCTGGATCAGCATGTGCCCCTGGATGCCCCTGCAGAGGAGCAGGTTACCCTACCCACCTCTGTTGCAGGCTGCCATGAACAGCCAGGCGCGTTCAAGTTTATTAAAAATGCTTGAAAAGAGACTGATGGCTGGCAGGAATCAGGGTGTGTATTCAAGTTCAGTCCAGAGCCCCAAAGCCAGCAGATTCCTCCAGTAAGTGGGCTGAACTTGCAGCAATAGACATTTAAGTTAGAGTGTCTATGAATCAAGAACACACTGGGGCTGGGCAGTGGTGGTGCCTGCCTTTAACTCCAGCCCTCAGGAGGCAGAGGCAGGCGAATCTCTGAGTTTGAGGCTAGCCTGGTCTACAGAGGGAATTCCAGGACAGCCAGGACTATACAGAGAAACCCTGTCTTGAAAACCCCGAAAGAAAAAAAAAAGAACATATTGAGATCCACAGGTTATTTGGTCCATCTGCCACTAGCTATTAGAAGAAAAGTATGCTTATTGTTCTTGGCCAAGTATCCATCCCATTGCTGGTAGTCAGACTAGCAAGCCTCATCAAAAGCTGGAACAGACTCGCTGGAGGCTTCTAGAATGGCTACTTGCCAAATGAATGAGGCACGGAAATCCTTTTCTTAGCTGGAGTCTTGGAGAGGAACACTGAAAATGATGAGAGTGAAACTTGGGTCCCCTCACCCCACCCTGGCTGTGGGGAGCCCTGCCAGTGATGGTCTGCAAAGCGCTGCTGAAAATCCAGAGATCCTGAGCCTGGGGACCAACAGCCCCGAGAGGGTTGGAACGGGAGGTGCACAATGCTAATGATGATGAAGCCAATAAAACAGTGGCAGTTGTCTCCTGCATGCATGCCAAGTCTGAGCTTCATACCCTGTGATACCTGGGGCATCTCTGCCAAGTCAATGCAATTACTTCCACTTTGTGCCAGTAGAAATGGAAGCTCTGGGATGCTAAGAAATGCTTTCGAGATCACAACCCCCTCCCCGGAGAGCCAGGACTCGAACCCTGGTGTGCCCAACTTCCCACAAGTGACATCTATCCACAGGCCCCTCTCCATGCAAGGATGGCCTGACTCCAGCGGAACAATCCGAGTGGAGTATAAATAAGAAAGAAGCCATTAGCTTTGGAGGCCACTTGAGGTGATTGTCAAGTGCCTGGGTTGATTAACTGTGAGCTTGACGGAAGACAAGTGTGCTTTCATGCCATAGATCTGCCCCGGGCCTGCTTGGGCCTGTTTCCACCCTCTGAATGAGGAAGTTATGCTTTGCAGGAGCCTGGCAGAATGAGAAGGGGCCACGAGAGGCTGAATGAAGGGCTCAGAAGTACAAAGTATTGTTGGAGACAGGAGTGGATGCCAGGCTGGGAGAGGGCCTTGTGGCAGGCATGACTGCACCAGAGGGCAGGTAGTAATACTTTGTAGGCACACAGCAGGACTGTTCACCGGACAGCCTGACCTCATGCTGGGCAAACACCTGGGCCCAGGGCGGTGGTAGAGTACATGAATAACATGCTTAATGCCTTCGGTTCCATCCCAAACACACAAGGACACACACACACACAGGGACACACACACACACAGGGATACACACATACATAGAGGCACATACACAAAGGACATACACATACAGGGACACATAGAGACACATAAACACAGGGATACACACACAAAAAGACACACACAGGGACACATTACACACACATATTTATCTAGCCAGGACAATGACAAAAATAGGTAGGCCAACTGTGTTAGACAGGAGATGTGGGTCCCATCTTTGAGAACTCAGAAAGAAGGAATCAGTCACTCCTGATGAGCCTAGGAGGCCAAGCCCAACTAGGCTATGAGAGTCCAGCCCCTGTCTACCCCAACGTCTGTCTATGAGGGCTTCTGAGTAGATTCTTATCACTCTGCTCAACCCTACAGTGAAATGATGGGGTGGAGTGAGAGCAGAGGATAAAAGCGAAGATCGACTCATGTCCACATCAATGCCCATGAGACCCTTGTCCACACAGACTGGCTGGTGGCTGGAAAGGAGAGAGGAGCAGAACAAATGATCTCGGACCAGGCTGGCTACATCCCTCAGCAGCTTGCTCACAAACGTGCCTGCATCTGAATGGGGCTCTAGCCTAGGACCTAGACAAGACCCATCTGCTAAGAAGTGCTCTAATCAGTGGTAGTTCTGTGGGTTGTGTGGCATGCTGAGTATCTTCATTCGAAACCAAACATCTGGAGAAATTCCTAATGAGAATCTCCAGATGAAAACAGAAGTTCCAAAGGGGACTACCAGTTGCTGTGGGTCCTCCATGTGTGACATGGATGTTGGCTTCCTGACTTAGCATCTGTGGTTATCTGCTGGAGACTTGCACAAAATCTGGACTCCCCGCAGACATACAGCACTTAATGGCTGCTGAGGACAGGGGTGGGGTTCAGCCGGTCCAGCTCCTCTGTTACATGTATGTGTAGCTTCAGAGGGAACGCTCCTGCAGTGGTTTAACTCGCCTGTGCTCTGCTAACTAATCTCAATTAGGTCCATTGGCTCTCCACGCTCCACTGGATGAGAGCTTTCTCTGGTCCCTCCTTGCTCTCTTATTGCAGGTAAGTAACTGCTCATCTCCCCAGGAAAAGTTTACACAACACCAATAGTGGAATTGAGAGTCACTCTCTCCTGTAGATTGAGAGGCTGAACCTCTGTCTAGGTATGCACTTAGGCTTCCCCTCACTGATACACCCCATCGCCCCATTGTCCTTTTACCCCAAGAAGGTGGGGGAACACTTTGATTCTACATAAGCTCCACCTGGGCTCCATTTTGCTGAGGCTTCGCAGACCACTGACCAGCCAGCCAGCTCACTGCCTGGAAAACCTCTCGTGTCTAATCAAACAGATGGCAAAGCTGGCAGAATTGCCTGTTCTTTACCCGGACAGATGCCGTGATACCAGCTGGGACCGAGTCTGGAGAGAGCCTCATTATTAAATATTTTCCTTAAAAATGAGATCAGCCAACCATCCATTTCTTGGGTGGTCCCAGAATGGCAAGAATCTTGCTTCTCAGTAGCGTGGCAAATATGGTATTGTCTTGGAAGAGCTGCCCTTGGCTTCAGCGTGCAATGGCCATCGAGAAGCAATGTAAAGGGAAAAGCCCCCTTTCTCCTCCACCTGCAGCTGCCACAGGAATTCTCCATGCTCTAGCCACACTGTTCTTCTGCTCAAGAACAATCCACAGCCCCCTACTATCTACAGAAAGGACTGACGAACTAGCCTGAGGCCTGGAGCTCACCTGTCCTGTTTCATAAAGGACATTTAACTGACGTTCAGCCACACCTATCCATTTCTGTATTATTTATGGCTCCTGCTGGGCTACCAGGGGAGAGCGGAGTAACTGCCATCAAGATCGGCTGGCTGTCAAAGTCTGCACGATTGGCTTTTATGCTCTAGGGGTGTGTGCGTGTTCTGCTGGGAGGTTGGTTTGCGTAAGTGGACAGGGGCACAGGACAACCTTGGATGTCATTCTCTAGGCACTGTCCACCTTTTTGAGACAGGGTCTTTTCCTAGCTTGGAGCTCACCACATAGGCTGGGCTGGTAGTCAGGAAGCTCTGGGGGAATCTGCCTGTTTCCTCCTCACCACTAGTACTGGGATATAAGAATATGCTACCACAGCTTCTAGAAAAACAAAAACAAAACTTGGGTCCTGGGGTTCAAACTCAGGTCCTCATACTTACGTGACAAGCACTTAACCTACTGACTAGGCCATCTCCTCAGCTACTCTGGTTCTTACAGAAAGGACGGTTGTGTATTAATCACTTTTCTCTTGCTGTGATAAAACACCATGACCAAGGCAACTTCTATGAGAACTTTATTTGGGGTTATGGTTCCAGATAAAGAAGAGCTCATCATGGCAGCATGGGGTGGCAGTCAGGGCAGCAGAATGGGGAAGTTACAAGTTCATGTCTTATTATTTATTTTTATGTATATGGGTATTTTGCTTGCATGTTTGTCTGGGCATCACATGCATGCCTGGTGCCCACAGATGCCAGAAGAGGACTTGGATCCCCCTTGGACTAGAGTTACATACAGTTGTGAACACTATGTGGGTGCAAGGAGTCGAACCTGGGACCTCTGAAAAAGCACAGGTGTTCTTAACTGCTGAGCCCAACTGGAACTCTGAAGCCTGTGGGGACTTGGAGAGATATAGATGAAAACTTATTTGTTCCCAGTGATATTTCTGGTAAAGGAAGGCTTCTGGATGCATCTGAGTTCCAGAGACTGTAAACATTTGGAAAGGAAGTTTTGAGCTGTAAGGAAGTACAGGGTCTGGGTATGGGGACATCCTGGATTATCAGGGAGGACCCTAAATCCTATCACAGGTGTCTTCACAAGACACAAGCAGGAGCCAGACACAGAGAATGAGGAAGCCCTGCAAAGATGACAGCTTAAGGACCTCTGCAGACACAAGCCAAGGAAAGTCTGAAGCCCCCAGGAACGCAGAGGAAGGCTCCTCCCTCAGTCTTCCAAGGGAACAAGGCTCTGTCACCCTTCTGCCTTCAGACTCTGACCTCCTGATTTAGCCTTCATGGTCCCAGGTCCCCAGGTCTGTGGCAATTTGTTATAGCAGCCACAGGAGACCATGTGCAATACCTGGATGCCAGGCATGGGGCAGATGGACCATGTGATGAGGCAGAACCTGGGAAAAGATACGGGTGATAATTAAGCAAGGAAAAATGTTTATAATCACAACTCGTATAGAGCTTGAAGAGAGATGGATGGGCTGGAGGGAGGAGAGGGTCTCCTGAGAAGAGAGGTCATCCTTTCTAACATGTTGGCATCCAGCTGGGAGTTCTAGGGACCAAAAGGGGCAGTGGAGCTAAGTCTGAAGCCCTAGCCTCTGCATCCTTGCCCTCCATCCCAGTGACAGAATCCAAAGTACAAAAAAGTGGTCACTACTGTACAGAGTCCACAGGACAGATGCAGGATGCAGGTGGCTGGCATTAATCTCCATCTACAGATCAAGGAAGGTTTGAGGCTGTGGTATAGCCCCTCCACAGTGAACCTGAGCTCTCACCTCAAAAATCTGTGCATGTGCAGGGCTGAATGGATGGTCCTTGCTGCCTCTATCACTCTTGAAAGGCCCCAGCTGTCGTCAGATGCCCGACCAATAAAACCCACTTTCTTAGTGGGGGACCCTGAATCCAACTCTGATTTCTCCACAAATTCTCTTATAATCTACTGCTGCATCCATCAGGAGGCCCCGGTTTGCCCACAGTGACCCCTTCTGCAGTGCCTGCGTGTATCCACTTTTAATGGTTGTATCCTTCATGATGTTATTGCTCCGTTGTAACTGCCTGCCTTTCGTGCGCCCTGACATGTGTGCTACACCACAGTAGACACTTGACACATAAGATCCCACTTATTACCACAGCAGCCTTGGAGCTACATTTTGGTGTCTACGTTTTATAAGCAAAACTGGGGGCCCTGCCCAAGGCCTGGGGCCCTGATCCAAGTCCAAAGCCTTCTCTGGCACCTTGCCTGCAGCATTCTTGTTTTATTTCTGCTAATAACCCTTAACACCCAACTTTTATGCACCATTTATGGTTTTGTTAAGGACTTTCGTACATTTCACTTCCTAGTTCTCCTGCAATGAGGTGTCTCTTCTCAACTTGCTTGGAATCAAGACGGGGCCAGGGAGTAGCTCACTGATGCAAGAGGGCAGAGATCTGGCTTACCTAACTCGGTGAAGTTGCACCTGCGTCCACTGCCACCAAACCATCTCAGAGGTGTCAGAGAGGGGCTGGGGCGGTGGCTCAGGGGGTGAGGCACCTGCTGGGTAAGCTTGAGGACTTGAGTTCCATCCACAGAGCCAGGGTGAAAACCAGAGCACAGTGGTGCACATCTGTAGCATCAGCCCCGGGTCGGGGGAGGTGGACATAAGAAGACCCTGGAGACTTTCTAGCTAGTCTTGCCTAATTGGAGAGGCCTGGGTTCAGTGAGAGACTCTAGGAGTGACAGAGGAAGGCACCCAATGTCACCTTCTAGCCTCTACATGCATGTGGATATGCACCTGCACAGACATGACCGCATGCACAGACATACATACACACTACCCTCAGCCGAACATCTAGGCACCTTGTACAATGAGCTTACTCCATACAAGATACCTGGCTACCTACGAGGCAGAGCACTGGTGGCAGGTGTCCCCTGCAACTCCAGAAATGCTATCACAGGGATTTTTACCCCTCTACATCTTCAAAACACAGCCCACCACCCCCATGACCACAGGGCTCTGGAAATGCCCTTCTGTACCAAATGATTTCTCTACATGAGTACCTCAGATGGGTCCAGGAAGGGAGATTGACAGGCTACCTCATCCTTCTGCCAACCCACCCCCCATAACCCAGCAGGGGGATTTATTAGTAGAAGGGAGCCACACAATCTCTTTGTCACAATCACAGCCTTGTCCGGAAACAATGTTGCCTTTCAAATTGTTTTCCGCCTGGAATGGTGGATTTACAAACTGAGCTGGTGGTTGGGAACAGAAGCAGGGTGAAAGACTAGCAGCCTTGTTCTACCAGGGGCTGGTTTAGTGTTATCCTGATAAGATAATCGCAGATAAAAGCCCCCCTGGAGGTGGGTGTTCCCCAAACGCCTCTAAGTCTGTGTTTACATAGGCAAAGGCTGAAATTTGGGGGCAGCTTTTGCAGATGAAAGGGAGGAAAAAGCGAGCATTTTCTTGGTCTTCCCTCAGAAAGGAAGTTGGATATAATTGTAGGATGTTGAGTTTGTCTCTATAAACAGTTCAGAAGGGAGCCGATCTGGCAGTTTCCAAAATGGTAACTCAAATCCCTAACTGTGCTTTTCCTGTGGCGAAGTTGGTTGCCTCTGGTAGCTGGGTGTTCACATGGCATGTTGAGTTCATTACGGGGCTCCCATTTTTAGTGTGTGCTTATAAATCTCAGTAACAAAAAGTGGGCAAGATGTGGCTTGGCTGAACAGGGGCTGGCACTGGGTTATAACCATATGGGGTTTGATAGTACAGAATTCTCTCTGTTCTTATATGTTTATTTGAAATGTTCTCACCAAGGAGGAAGAGGACAATGAACACAAATATGATTTTAGTGAGGATATGCTGGACCTGGTGGCATATGCCTGCAATTCTAACACTTGGAAGGTGTAAGCAGAAGGGTCTTAAGTTTGAGGATATATAACCTGGGATACTCAAAAACCAACACACCCAACAGAAATAAAAAGCATTGGTTTGGAACCATCCTCTTCACTTGTCTTGCTGAGCCAATATCCACGTGTGCCCTGGATTCTCCTGGGCTTTGGGTGGGACAGACGTCTTCAGGCCAGCAGAGCTGACAGTGTGCAAAGTTGGATGGGGTTTCCTCGGAGCGGGGGGGGGGGGTGCGCATCTGGGAGGGTGCAGGTCCTCTGGAGAGGGCTGAAATCACTTCCAGACTCTGCCGGTGGTTTTCGGGAAGGACCTGCCCTAGACTAGCCTGGACTTATCCAGTCAGCCACTCCTTACAGTGACTGGGGCAAGCAGGGAGCACAGAACAGGACACATGGCCTACTGCAGAACTCAGGTCTCAAAGGGTCGCTTCCACGTTTCATCCTAGAGGCAGAGTTTGGAGATGTCTGGAAGAACTGGCCTCCTTTGGCAGTCCTCAATCAGATGTCTGGCACAGCTGGGGCATTATCCACAATGCCTTCCAGGAGTCTGGAACTTCTCTTAAAGAGGAGCCCAGTGGCAGCTAGCTGAACTTCAGAAGCCTGGAGGGAATGAGAGCAGCTGTTCCCCTAGCACTGTGGAGAGATACAAGGGATGGATCTGAGGGCTCGAGAGAAGTGTGATGCCAAGTAGGACACCCCGGGCCAGATGGAGCTCTCCCAGATGACAGTGAGTGACACAGTTTAAAGAACACATCAGTTTCCACCCCTGCTTACGCTCTGCACAAATCCGCAGTCTTCACACTCACACGATCTGGCAAGCTGCTCCAACTCTGTTCTGGTATGTTCTACTGAGTTGTATGGTGGGAACCAACCGGTTTTTTGTGTTGTTTTGTTTGTTTGTTTTCTTTTCCCCCTTAAGCCTGAACTTGGTAGGGTTCCCGACACATAGGAGGACTTCACAACTTCTGGCACATAGTGTGAACAGGTGCTAAGGACGTTGCTGAGCATCCTACACTGCACATGGCATCCTCCATGACAGGATTATTCGTCCCAAAGATGAAGCGTTCCTGGATGGGTCAGTCCTCCTGTACTGAAGCCGGATGGGAGCTGTTGGGGAGCGCAGTTCTCCGAGTCTGACAGCCATTGCCAACTTAATCAGAACAGATGTGACTGCCCATAGAAGATCCTTCATGAGGTTGGGCCTGTGGCATTCTGTCACAGAAAGCAGGGGCAGGAGGGTCATGAGACCCTCATTGAGATTCAGCCACGCCCCTCACACCTCCCTCCAGGCTGATGTAATCCCATTCAGGGATATATGGTCCCAGCAGATGCTAGGACACAGCATGGAAAACTAACTGAAGGGAGGGGCACCATCTATACAGCTTTAAGGAACTTGTCATCTAGGCTGGGGTGAAACTTTCTAGTGATGGAGCTGTTTGGGGGGAGGTCACCCACACTCATAAGTAAGCCCAATAAGCTCACTGCATCACCAAGATGGACTTGTGTGGAAATATGCCTTTGGTCTGCTGGTGATGTTCACATCTCCCTGGGACCCCCTCTTTTCCAAGGAAGGCTAAGAATACACCCTACTTCTCCCTGTGGGCTTACAGGTCTGGGATGAGCAAAGAAGAATTAACAGCCACTGAGTCCCAAGAACCCCATTACTGTCCTGTCTCCAGACAGCAGAGCGATGCTCTGACTTCAGTGTGGCTATTCTGCCTCCCGCTGGGATTTCCTTAATAGGCTTTTCCTGAAATACCAGGGGCTTTCCATCAGGAGTGGCTCCCTTCCAAACCGTAAGGAAAAGAAGGCTCCTGAGACACAAATGAAGGCTCCTCTCTCTCTCTCTCTCTCTCTCTCTCTCTCTCTCTCTCTCTCTCTCTCTCTCTCTCTCTCTCTCTCTCTCTGTGTGTGTGTGTGTACATTTACATATGTGTAGAGGCCAGAGGTTAATCTTGGGCACCTTTCTTCAGGAAGCCTTCACCCTTGTGTTTTGAGACATCTCACTGTTACCTGGAATTTGCCATTTCAGCTAGACTGGCTGGCTAGTGTTTCCCAGGAATCCACAGACTCAGCCATGAAGGTCTCTTGCCTGCCTTAGTGTCCCAGCAGGTCCCTGTAGGGCACCTCCTCAATGGGATTCGGTGGGGTCTCACTCTAAGCCCGGGCTGCAGATAGCCTGCCCTGGAGGGTTATGTCATTCCATCTCTGGTCACAACAAAGCACACTGGTTTATGTAGACACCACAGGGGCTACTGAAAGGAGATGGCCTATTTTTGTTAGACATGAACCTGGGAGGACACAGGGCTGGAACTGTTCCTAGGAAGCCATTGTGTGAGCACAGAACCTGGGCAAAAGGTCTGCACTGAAAAAAAGCAGAACTGAGAGAGAAAAACAAGCCGACACTTGAGATATAATTTAAGCCCCTGGACCAAACTGTGCCTGAAGCCAGAATCCTTGAACTCATGTTTTTAGCTTAGGCAATGGTGAGCTGTGCTTCCATGTCTTGTAAATAGTATAAGATAAGTGATAAATATAAAGATACTTGTAAATAAGAAGTGAGAAACCCATTCAAAGACTTGTAAAAGGATGTTAGGCTTGTGGGAACAGAAAGAGAAAACCAGGGCTCAAAGTCCTGGTGTGTATGGGGACACCATTTATCAGATCATCACACGCACGCACGCACACACGGAAGCCAGAGGAAGATATTGGGTGTTCTGTTCTGTCATCCTCTATCTTATTCCCTTGCAACTGGGTCTCTCACTGAACCTTGAGCTGAACCCAGTGGCCAGCAAACCTCATCCCCTGTCTCCACTCCCCATAGTGCTGAAATCATAGGACTGTGTGTGGTCACACTGGGCTTTTTACATGGGTGTGGAGATCTAAGCTCAGGTCCTCATAGTTATGTAGCACCAAGCCATCTCTCTAACCATGGACCCTGCAGAATTCACTGAACTGTGTCACCTATCTGCAGATATGCTGTACCTCTGACCTAGCTGACTGTTTGCAAATAAGAACAACAGACTAGTTAGACAAGGAGAGAGGGGCCAATTCATCTTCTCTCCTGGAAGGTTTTAACATTCAAAGGCTGGTAGCTTAACCGACAGCCACATAACTCAGCCACAGAGACAGCCGTATGCATCTCCCAGGTGTACACAGTACAGCAACCACCTTCTTGGATCAGTTGTTGAGTTTATTCATTTAAAACTGACACCCTCCAAACAGAGAGGACGCACTGGAGAGGCAGCTCGGTGGTTAAGAGCCCATGTACTTTTCTTGCAGAGGATCCAAGTTCTGTTCCCAGCATTTCCAGACCCAGGGTCGGGGGACTGGACACTTCTAGCATCTGAAAGGATCTGCAGTCATATGCACACACCCTGACCTATGTACATACACATAGTTAAAAAAAAAAAGGAAAAAATGAAGCATGCCCTCTCTTCCTCTGCATATTTTTTCCTTCGATTTCTAGCCTCCAGGAAACCTTTAGCAAGTTTCTGGTCCTGTAGAGGCATGGTAGCAGCCCTCTGCCACCCCTGAAGTGTAAGAGACCAACTGGCCAGGCAGAGCCTCAGGTGTGTGTGAGCTGCCCTAGCTGGCAAGAAGCTGAACCCAGACACCAGGGGACCCAGATATGATTGTGTTTGCATTCCTACTGATTGAATTACTCATGCCTCATTTGATCAGTTCCCTGAAACAATCACTTCTGGATGCATTTAAAACCTGAGTCCTGTGGTTAGTCTGGGCTGGATTGTATTTGAGGAGATGGAGAGTTCACTTGTCTAGGGCCGAGAGGAATGGACTTGGCAGTGCCCCTCATCTTCTGCCTTTGTGGTCCCTTCATTATCTCCAGAATGGAGACTCCCCATGGAAATGCCCCTGATCCCTTCAGAAGATCCCAGAGAGGCACAGGGCAAACCACACTAACATTTGGTGCTCCTAATGGCTCCTCGATTCTCAGAGAACACTCTGGCAGCGGGGATGGGAAATGCCTTGGGAGCTTAAAGGGCAGTGGTAAAGCAAACACTTACTGAACCTGTTGGTAAACAATCCCAAGACGACCAGGGAGCTTGGCTTGTCCCCTCTCGCCTGTCAGATAGAATTTAATACTCTCCTCTTTCTGGTTTTCTCCCCTCTGTGACCCAAGTCGGAGCTTGCTTAATTTCTGTTTACAGTGTTGGTCTCAGAGGGAAGGAGGGAAAGAGAAGCCTGGCCACGACAGAGGCGGGATTTGCCTCCCCGGGACAGCACCTTATACTACCACGGCTGTGACTCTGTCTGCTTCACAGCTGTCTGAGGAGTCCAGACTGCAGCACAGCCCAGTTTTAAATCAAAATCACCAGGGGATGGGGATGTAGCTAAGTACATGGGAGAGTATTTATTTGCCTACCATCCAGGAAGCCCTGGGTTCAATCCTTAGCAACATAGAAACCAGGTGTAGTGTTGTGTGCTTCTGATCCCAGTGGAGACAGGAAGATTGGAAGTCCTCCATAGATAGCCTGGGCTACATGAGACCCTGTTTCAAAACAAAACAACCAAAACAAACAACAAAATAAAAACAGTGGCCATGAGATGGCTCAGCAGGTAAAGGTGCTTGCTGCCAAGACTGACCTGAGTTCAAACACCAGAATCCACATAGTGGAAGAAGAGAACCAGCTCCCTCAAGTTGTCCTCTGACCTCCATTCACACTTCATAGCGCGCGTGCACACACACACACACACACACACACACACACACCCTAAAATGTAATAATAAAAACTTAGAATGGCTGTGAGCTACGACCTAGATATCAGCACTGGAAAAAATGTTATGTGTATGGGTGTTTTGCCTGCGTATCTTCATATACATGTCTGTGTATCTGTGCACGGTGTGTGTGTAAAGTGCCCACAGAAGCCAGAAGAGAGAGTCAGATCCCCTGGAACTGGAGTTACAGAGGGTTGTGAGCGAACAAGTCCATGCTGGGAATCAAACCCAGCTCCTCTGGAATGGAAGCCATTGCTCTTAACTATGGAGCCATCTCTCCTGCCCTGGCCTCAGCATTTTAAAGCTCCTCAGCTGACTGTATAGTGCGGTCAAGAGTTAAAATTCATGCTTCACCCAATATGGCAGGCCTGGATGGCTGGTGAACACTGGAAATATGCAAATCCAAATTGAGATGCACTGTAAGTGGGAGCAGGGGTTCCTGGGACTATGGAAAGAGAATGTAAGCCTTGTTATGACCGAGGTTGTCGTGTGCATCTCAACCGGAACAATGTGGATCTGTCCCGAGAGAGGCTGGTACACATGTATGGGCAGGGACATGTGGGCGGTGCTGCAGGGTGGGTAAGAAGTGGAAAGAATCACTGAAGGGAGAGAAAGACTGAAAAAAAAAAAAGACAGAAGGCACATGTGTCTTCAAGCCACTTCAAGACATCATCGTTTCCATTATAAGGAGAACAAAGCCCCAATCATCCCCTTGACACACCCACAGACACACCCACAGGGACACACATGCTTGTTCTGTTACAGGGCCATGAAGTCATTCTTGGTCTTCACTCCACCGAATGGCCAGGGAGGCAAAGTCCACGGCATGGAATAATCGGTGCCAAGCAAACGGCAAAGCGAAGCCCCATGCTGTCTAGTCTTCCCGAGTGTGGTGAAAACTGTGCTCTAACTACAAACAGCTGCAAGAAGCGAGACTCCACACAGGGAGAGAGAGGCAAGCCAGCAGACCACAGACACACAGACACACAGACAACCAAACATAACTCCTGCAGGAACAGTGACTACACAGAACCTTTCCTGCTACAGTGCATCTGTCTGCTGACAGAGCCCACTGTCTGGGGACTGTCTGCTTCTGTTCTTCAGCTGAGTGGGCCCCAGGGGTCTCATACGTGATGGCTCATTTTATGTGTCAACTCGACTGAGCTATAGAATGCTCAGGGATGGTCAGATATTCTAGATGTTTCTATAAGGGTGTTTTTAGAGGTGATGAAAATTATATTATTATTATTATTATTATTATTATTATTATTATTATTATTATTAATTTTGTATTTTAGAGCAAGGTCTCACTGATGGCTCTGAACTTGCTAGTTAAGGATGACCCTGAACTTCTGGTCCTTCTGCCCCACCTCCGAGTGCTGGGATTATATGAGTGTGCCACCACCCCTGGTTATACAGTGCTGGGGGTTGGACTCAGGGCTTTCTGCATGCTAAGTAATCAGTCTACCAACTAAGCTGCACATCACAACAAACATCGTAACTGGGGACGTGGAGCAGGGATTGCCTATCCTGATCTGGTGGGCCTTATCCCAACAACCAAAAGCCTGAACAGAACAAAAAGACATGGCCCCGAAGCGAGAAAGAATTCCTCCAGTGGAATCTTAACCATCAGTTCTCTCAGGTTGATTCCCTACCCACAATCTGAATTTGGACTTCCTGGCTTCTGTACCCATGAGAGCCAATTCCATCTGATCTGTTCACACACATCCTGTTGGTTGTGCTTCTCTAGTGGACCCCTACTGCCAGACATTGTGCCATCCTTCCAGGCTTGCTCGTGGCCTCTCAGATGATTTAGTGTCAGGCATGGTCTCTGACTCCTTAGGAATGAAGGCTGGAGCAAGACAGTTTCATTGCCACGTTCCCCTTGCTTGGGCACACAGCAGCTTCCTGGAATAATGGGAAATGCACCCTGGCATTGGGCCTGGGCCAAAGAAGCAGAGGATGGGTAGAGAGGAATGATTAGATCAATTGCTTGTCTTTCCTGAGTGGGAGAAATAGTCTTCTCCAGGGAAGAGCACACCAAATAGCCCTGAAAACATACATATAGGTAACATTATATAGACTGAGCAGGTTGGATCTCTCTCTCTCTCTCTCTCTCTCTCTCTCTCTCTCTCTCTCTCTCTCTCTCTCCCCACACACACACACACACACACACACACACACACACACACACACACACACACACTGTCTCTGTCTCTCTCTGTGTCTCTCTCTCACACACACATACACAGAGAGAGAGAGGTGTGGGGAGAGGGAGAGTGTTAGGTCCCAAGGATTTTCAACATATGTCTTTTTAATCCCTGCTGTCATATTCTTAACACATATTTGAGCTGACCCGCTACAGGAGAACTCAGGGGCCATGCTGGGCAATGTCAGCTCCTCACTCAAAGGCAGATGACATTCTCACTAACTCCTAGAGGCTAAAACAAGACCAGAAGCCAGAGCTGGGGACGGAGCTCAGTGGGTAGAGCACTTGTTTAGTGTATGTGAGGCCCGGGGCCTGATCTCCATTCAGCACGGCATGAAATAAGTGTGGTGGAGCATGCCTGTAATCGCAGCTCTTGGGATCTGGAGGCAAGAGGATCAGAAATTCAAGGCCATCATCCTTGGCTACATTGTTGCTGGAGGGCTTCTCTCCAGGGTCCACCAAGCCCCGCAGTCCCACAATCCACATATAAAATAATCACTCAGATGCTTATATTACTTATAAACTGTATGGCCGTGGCAGGCTTCTTGCTAACTGTTCTTTTATCTTAAATTAACCCATTTTTATAAATCTATACCTTGCCACGTGGCTGGTGGCTTACCAGCATCTTTACATGTTGCTTGTCCTGGCCATGGCTGCAGTGTCTCCCCCCCCTTCTTCCTGTTTCCCCAATTCTCCTCTCTCCTTGTCCCGCCTATACTTCCTGCCTGGTCACTGGCCATCGGTGTTTTATTTATATAGAGCGATATCCACAGCACTACGTGGTAAGTTCAAGGCCAGCCTGGACTACATGAATCCTTATCCCAAAAAAAGAAAGTATATGTATCTTAAAACTTCTCATGAGCTTCCATTAAAAAATCAGATTTTTAACAGAAAGTAACTAATAGGAGAAATGGGAGATCCACCTGCAAAGTCTTGGATCCTGCCCTCGTCATGGCTCACACAGCAGCACTGTGAGCTTTGAGTGCTGTCTCCGACTGTCCTCGCAGCTCTCCTAGGTGAGGAGAGGAACTTTCCAGAGTCCTTTGAGGTGACCCTCCCTGCTACACTTCCTGGTTTCTCCCTCTGCAAAGTCCAAGGCCAAGGGATACGATTTTGTGTATTTTACTAAACCGCAGAGAGAAAAATAGAAATGGAACTTTTAATATGAAAGTTAATACCATGGGTCACATTGAGACATGATCTGCAGCAGGAAGGGGTAGACCAGGTGTCCCTGCCTGGTGCAATGACAGGTGACAGACACTGCGACAAACAACATGAGGGGGGAGGCCAGTCCGCGTCAGGAGGAAGGTGCGGAGTCCAGGTGGGGGGTGAAACCCTGGGGCTGAACATGTGGGGCAGGCCAGTCATTCCGGCATCTGGAGGCGGAGGCAGGAGGGCTGCTATTGAGACTAACTTAGACTACTTGGGAAGACCTCTTGAAAATAATAAACACAACAACCATAAAGAAAAACAGAGCTACGTGTAGTGGCTCACACCTATAATTCCAGCACTCAAGAGGCTGAGGCAGGAGGACTGCGTGAGTTTGAATCCAGGCGAGCCATGGCTACATGACAAGACAAAAAAGAAAAAAAAAATCCTGGGCCAAAAATGACAGTGACAGACGGCGCCAATGAGGAAGGAGGTGAGCAGCTCCAAAGCCAAGCAGATCAGGCAGGCTTGAGCCAGGAAAGCAGACAGTAGAGCGGACAGTTCAAGCAGCCAGGTCATGGGAGCACCCGAGCCTGGAGTGACAAGCTTTCTGGCCCTGCAGCACAGGGTGGGGGTGTGAGTGTGTATGTGTACATGCCTGTGAGTGTATGTGCATTGTGTGCCTGTGAGTGTGTGCACTGTGTGCCTGTATGTGCATGTGTATGTATGCACTGTGTGCCTGTGTGTGCATGTGTGTGTGCATGTGTGTGTGCACTGTGTGCCTGTGTGTGCATGTGTGTGTGTGCATGTGTGTGTGCACTGTGTGCCTGTGTGTGCATGTGTGTGTGCATGTGTGTGCACTGTATGCCTGTGTGTATGTATGTGTGTGCACTGGGTCTCTGTGTGTAGGTACATGTGAGTGTGTGCAACGGGTACCTGTGTATGCCTGTGAGTGTGTGTACAGGGTGCCTGTGTGTGCTCTGGGTGCCTGTGTGTGCATGTGAGTGTGTGCACTGTGTGCCTGAGCGTGCATGAGTGTGTGCACTGTGTGCCTGTGTGTGTGCATGTGAGTGTGTGCACTGTGTGCCTGTGTGTAGGTGTGTGTGCACTGTGTGCCTGTGTGTGTGCATGTGAGTGTGTGCACTGTATGCCTGTGTGTGCATGAGTGTGTGCACTGTGTGCCTGTGTGTGTGTGTGTATATGTGTGTGTACACATAGTAACGTGAACACGTGTGTGCCACAGGATGGATCTGGAGTTCAGAGGACAGCCTTGGACAGCAGTCATCATCATCTATCCTCTTGAAACAGGGTCCCATCATGTTCTCCTGCTGTTCACACAAGACTGGCCCAGGAGCTTCCAGCAATCGTGACCCTGACTGCCTCCCATCTCCTTGCAGGAGCACTGAGCTGCCATGTGGGCTTTAGACAGGTAGCAGAGATTTAAATCTGCTCCTTACACTCAAACATCAAATCCTTTTACCTACCGGGCCATCTCCCAAGCCCAGCAGGGTGGAGACCTTTGAGAGCACTGCCCAGGGAGGCAGCTGCTACCACCCTCATCTCACTGTACCCCAAGTCCTACTGGCTTTACTTGTTGAACGGCCAGAGGCAGCACTTTCCCCCATCCCCGGACGACCGCCACCATCTGACTGGACATTGTGACTTCTCTCATTCTAGAACTGGTCTAGGGATCCACAGCGCCCTTTTATCTCCAACACTGTGGCCGGGGGACGGTTGGCGTCTTTGTATACAGACTGAAAGCCCGAGACAGAGAAGGTGACTTTCCAAATTTACCTAGTTTTTAAACAGTGGGGGCGGGAAACTGGAAGGCAGGACCAGAGTCTACCATGCCCAGGTTGTAGGTCTCAGTCTAAGGTACCAAAGGAAGACAGAATGGGGGTGCAGTCACTGTCCCTCTTCAGAGTGTCAGGAGTGCCTTGCTGGACAGCCCGCCAGTCTTGCTTTTTCTTTTCTTGACAACTGTTTTGCACACGAGGAAGGTACGGCTCAGGGAGGAGGAAGGGCCGAGGCTGTGCACATTTGTGCTTTGTGTCCTGGTCACTAGACAGCAGAGAGTGAGAGCCAATTGTGGGCACAGGGTGGCTTGCTGAGCTGGGCAGGAAGGAGTGTACAGCCTGCAGCTGGTGGCCATCTACTGCCACTGCCTGGCTTCAGGGCAGGGTCCATGCAGCATGTCACCCACCTGGCTGAGGAGTGACTACGGCTGGAGTCATGAGGCTAATGGTGAGGAGCACAGCTGGGGAGCACAGCTGGAATCAGAGCAGTCCCATGGCTCTCTGTTTCTCTCACTTCCTTTCCCACTCTCTGGACTACAGGGTCAGCCATGTGGATGTGTGGCCACAGCCGTGTGGGGTCACACTCAGGGCTGAACACATCCTACATGCCTGGTCTCTGGCCCTGCGAACCTGTGAAATTCTCCTTCCTCCCTTCCTCCACGTTATGTCTCTTTGCCCAACAGCATGGTGTGACGGCCAAGATAACACACCCCAACGGAGTCCTCTAATGTTACAAGTCAAATCACAATGACTCCTGAATATGCACAGAGAAGAATGAAAGCCCGGCCTCCAAGAGATGTTTACACACCACCCCTGCAGTGTGGCTCGCAAGGGCTACGGGAAGAAAAATGACCCGATTGTCCACTGACCAGTGAACAGAGAAACAAAGTAGGGTCCATTCGTGAGCATGACTATGACTCAGCCCTGAAAAGGATGGGAATTGACACCAGCTACATCACGGAGGAGCCTCAGGAGTATGCTAAGTGACAAGTCCAGACACAAAGGGACAAATCCCACAGTCTCTAGGAGAGTCAGCTGTGGAGACAGAGAGAGAGAGAGAGAGAGAGAGAGAGAGAGAGAGAGAGAGAGAGAGAGAGAGAGAGAGAGAGAGAGAGAAAAGAAATCTTGGGTGCCGGGAAGGATGGAGGAGTTGGTGTTAAATGGATACAAGGCTGCTTGGGACAAGACAGAGAGTTCTCAAAACAGATGGTGGTACTGGCGGTACAGCAATGTGGCCGTTCACACTGAAACTGACTGCGGGCGTAAGTGCTAGGCATGTATATTTCCTATTAATAAAAGTTAAAGAGGCCATGCACACACATGCACGCACAGCATCGCAAGCTAAGGTAACTATCACAGAGGAAAGAAAAAAGCCATTTTCTTGCCTTTGGAACAAGGCTCCTGCATGTCACTCTGCACTGGACTGAAACTCCCAACCTCAGGACATAAAAATCCAGTGTCCTTGTCTCTCAAGGCCACCTACCTGAGCTAACTTTGCTGGGCTTTAGCCAGAGGCAATGCATTCAGATGCAGAAGACTCCTGTCTGTCTGGGAGAACATGGCTCCTGCAGAAGAGGCAGAGGTCACGCAGGTGAGGGGTCAGGAGCCTCTCTTTCCCTGCCGTCTCATACTGTGTGGCACATCAGAGCTCCTGGGAACTGCGGATGCTGGGGCCCAACCTTGGCAGGCTACACTCCATGTCAGAGCTAGAGCCTGGATTTTGTGTTCTTCAATGGCTCTAATGTATGCTCATTACTTGAACCAAAGGCTTTGGAACTTGGAGAAGGACAAGGCAGAGGCCCCACCCCACGCACATTGTCCTGTCTCCTCTAAATATGGACATATCTTCTTTAGCATCTTATTTATTTATTGATAGGCAGGGTCTCATGTATCCCAGGCTGGCCTCAAGCCTATCACCATAGTTCAGGATGACTGCGCATGTGCCGCCATGCCCAGTTTATGTCATGCTGGGGATCGAACCCAAGGCTTGGTGCATGCTAGGGAAGGAACCTACCAACCGAGCTACGCCCCAGCCACATCTTGATTTTTTTTTAAAGCCCATTCTTGCCAGTGTGATGGCACACACCTGTAATCTCAGCTTTCTAAGAGATGGAGGAAGAGTATCTAAGGTTTAGAGCCTGTCTGGGCTCCACAGTGACCTCCTATCACGAGGGTACAGTTGTGGGTAGACTGCAGCCCAGCATGCAGGAGGCCCTGAGTTCCATCTGCAACACTGGAAACTAAATCCTTCTTAGGAGTGTGTTCATTTTTGCCACCAGGATGTGGACCTCCCTCCCCAGAGGCCAAGGTCATCTTCCGGGCCTCCTACAAGGGCGGCTTCCCACCTGCTCAGCCTCTACATATATTCATCAAGAAGTCCCAAGCACAGATTTAAGGCCCAGGCTGGCTACCAGAGCCAAGGGTTCTGTGGGAAATGCTCTGAGAAGACGTGTGGTGGTGGTGTGTGTGTTGGGGGGCGGGGGGGGGGGGGATGAGAGGTAGGGTGGTGGGGAGAGACAAGAGACTTCCTGGCCTCGTGGCAGTACCGGAGGGCCATGTGGGCAAAGTGGTCCTTTGCTCCTGGGTCTGATCTGCAGATATCAGCTGGGATTTGAAGGCAGATTTGTGAGCTGGGGTGTTCATAACTTGGTCCTGCTGACTCCTATTGAAAATTCCACTGCAGCCCTGGTTCTCCTGGGCTCCTGAGGGGGGCCTCTGTCTCCCCACTGCAGGCCTGTGGTCATGCTTACCAGAGTAGGGTGCAGGCCATGCAGATGGTCTGGGCAAGGGTCTCCACAGGGCTCTTTGTTCTGGATGGAATTATAAGCCAATGATCTATCTGAAGGAATTACGCTGATAAAAGGAAATTCGTCTTTTAAGAACAGATGAGAGGCAGATGACTGGAGTTCCAAAGAATGCTGTGGTTGAACTCTTTTTTTTTTTTTTTTTTTGTTATTTGTTTTCTGGCACAATCTGTCTCTGTGACTGAGCTGAGGGCTGTGTTCCTGTGACAAAGGCCTCTTTCTTACGACAGTTTAATAGCTCCAATACGGGACAGCCCTGACTCTCATAGGCCGTGCTCTGAGGGTTCCTGAAGGAGGTAGAACAGGGCTGCTTTTTTGCAGTCTGGTTCAAGCTGAGCTGAGGGAGACCTGGAGCGGGAGGATTAACCTCCCAAATTTCAAGCTCCTCCTACCAAAACTACCAAAGGTAAAGAGAACCAGGTACACGGGCATGGATGGGATGCAGGTTACAGTGTGACCTTGAGGCTTCATGGGAGGAAATGTTTAGAAAGCTAGGCAGGGACCAGGTTGGAGGCCCAGGTGTATTCTGGGAGGCTCTCCCTGGGCTCCTGAGGGCTGTTAGAGCAGAGATTTCTCAGGGTTCTTGAGGCCAGAAGTCTAACGTCAAGGGATCAGCAGGGCCAGGCTCCCTTCAGTAGCTCTAGGGAGGATCGTTCCTGCCTAGTCCAGCTCTGGGTGGTATCTGAGATTTGAGGAAGGCTTCTGTCTGAATCTGCATCACTCCAAGCTCTGCCACCACCGCCACGTGGTGTCTTCTCTCTATGTATCTGTGTAACTACACATCCCCATTGTCTCTCTCGCCTCCTTCTCCCCCCTCCCCCTCATCCCTGTCTTAAAGTGCTCCCAGGCATCGAGGACTTAGGACCCATTCTAATCCACTATAAGCTGATCGGAACTAGCCAGGACCTACTGCCATGTAAGGACCTTCACAGTGCTGAGGGTTAGGGTGCCTTTCCTCCACCATCACCTCCATTCCAGAACTTTCTGGAATGTGGCCCTGGCTCTTATCTCTGTCTTCCTCAGTGACTTTGCCCATCTGTCCACCTGTCCCGTAAGGTGAGGCAAGACAAGCAGTTCACGACAAAGTGCCATCAGACCATTTTGGACCCACCTCTCTGGAGTGTCCCTTCCCTCCCTCCCTCCCTCTCTCTCCCTTCCTCCCTCCTTACTTCTCCACCTCTCCTCCTCACTTCCTCCCTTCCACTCATCCTTCACTACCCACTACGCAGGGCAGCCATCAGGGGCTACGGTTCTCACCACAGTGGCAGGTACTGCAGACACACTCAAATCCTTCTTCAACACTGATGTCTGCTTCCTTTAGAACCAGCTGGACAGACTGCTTCTCACTGGGGTAATTTTGCACATGCTGTCTCCCAGCATGCCCAGGGACATAGAAGATGCACTTGACAGTTAAATCAGGACTTCTACAGACAACATCCAAGGTACTCACAACGAGAGCTGACATATTGCCCTGACAGGGAACTGACTCCAGCTCCCTAACACTTTGGGGGACACTTTCCAAGCCTTTAGGTTACAGCAGATGTGTGGCTTGAGAGGCAAAGAAGGGCAGTGGTTAGAGACGCAGGCTCTAGAGTTGGGTTGTTTGGGTTCAAAACCCACCCTGCCCTGGGTTTGGACATTCCAGGTCTGCAAAATGAGGAGGCCGTCTCCCCCACAGAGAGGACCGGGAGGCACAGACAGCAGGTTATATCAGGACACCAGGTCTCCATGTGGAAGGGGCTCAGGAAATGTCAGCTTCATGGGTTTTGGAATCTGATGAACGGAGGTTAAATGCCATACTTTTGCTAAAGAATGGCCACACCTCTGCAGCGGCCCCCACCAAGCAATCATTATAAACAGACCACTGGTGACACATGTTCGTATTCAGTACCACATGGGCACTAATGTCCCAAAGCTCCCTCTCAGCTCCCTCTACAAAACGTATGGGGGCGGAGACCACCCTCCCTATGGAGTGCTGCCTCAGTGGTCTGTCCTGGAAGACAATAGCTTCCTTCCCCCGAGGTATCTGCAACCAGCTGCTGGAGAGGATGGAGGGAGCGTGTCATCCTGAGTGCCTGGGAAAGCCACATAGAAAGCATACTGGCTCCCAGAGGGCTCTGTGGGCCTGCCCCTCCCCTCGCTGCTCCAGGCTAACAGAGCACATGTTGTGAATCTATGGCTCCTGCTGCCAAGACGTCCGGCCCCTGTCGCCAGGGACTTGGGTGGGGGCGGCTGAAGCCGTGGGGGGAGGAGGAAGGGGTGGGCATAATGGGCCCCTTGTGCTGCTGACTGGAGGGAAAAGTGACTGCTAGTTGCTCAGGGCAAAGGGGGCGGGGGCGGGGGGGGGGGCTCGGTGGCCTCCTTGTTTTGAGACAGTGATATGTGCGGTGAGATCAGAGGGGCTTGGGAGTGAGTCCAGGTAATTAGGGATGCAAAAGAAAGACTCTCTGGTTGGGCACAGGACTGTCTCTTCTAAAGTTGCTTGTGGGTTTCTGGGCAAGACACTGGTACCCAGCACGCTGCCTGGTCCTGGGCAGGGTGAAGGTTAAGGACACTGGGCAGGAACTGCCAGGGCGAGGAATAAGGAACACATCAGTTCTGCATGGAAGCAGTGTTATGAACTGTACTTGGAGGGCAGGCGACCAGGGAGGATGCCGAGGCCAGCAATCGACACCAGTACCTGAGGAAAACACTTAGATCACCTCTTGTACCAAGAGACCTGGGCCTGAGCTCTGCACGCTGCTGCAGAAGCTGTCTCTACACTGATCCTGTGTGTGAGCAGGGGTGGAGCACTGGCCGGGGATGAGGGCAGGACACGGGGCTTGGCTCTCTCCTACAGCATACAGAGCCTTGTGGCTGGCCTGTCTCAAACTACTGTGGGTGCTTTCTGCAGACAAACTGGGATCACTGCTGGGACATCTCCATCGCTGTAGCTACTGTTACCCATGCTTAACAGAGAAAAGCCACCCATCACCTTAGCCAGGCAGGCTCTGAACCCACTCTTTGGATATTCTGCCACATGCCCCTTCACACCACCCTTCAAAGGATCTGCAATAAGGGAGACGCAGTAGGAAATCAGGCCTGCTTCCCATCCCCAATTCTCTGTCTGTCTCTCCCTCTCCCTCCCTACTCTCTCTGTCTCTGTCTCTGTCTCTCTGTCTCTCCCCCCCCCCCCTCAGCCAGGGACCAGGGCAAAGGCTTGGCTTTTCCCTTGACTGAAGATGGGTCTGTGGCTAGGATCCCCTTTAGGCCCTCAGTTCTTTTGTGGGTCCTGTTGGCAGCCTTCCACTTCGATTAGAAGAAAAAACAACTCAGTACCGAGTACCTGGCCGGTCCTCACCAGAGACGCCTATCCTCATCCTAACTGTGGTTACAACATTGACTACACAGGGCATCATGGGTTCTTGGGATGAGCATGCGTCTGTATTTGAGAAACAGCGCTTGAAAGCACTAATGAGAAACTCTTGGTCTAATCAGATTCCTGTTCTTTTGACTCACAAGGCAGTTTTAAAAACTCCACAGAATGTCAAACGTAGAATGGCCACAGAGCCCAGCAATTCTGCTCCTGGGTGTGTGTCTAAGAGAAATGAAGATGCTAGTCTACTCACAAGGCTCTACCTGGTGGGTCACAGCAGTGCTGGAGTCGGGAGGGCTCAGATCTACACTGTACCCCTTTCCCTGACCTCTGGCTCTGTGTGTGAACAGACGGAGCCTGAGATGCCCTGGGTAGTGCACAGATCCTGGAGATGGGTCCCCAGGTGATTTGCACATCCCTATTCTGTTTCAAGGCCCTGGATGCCTTTATCCTTTGAACTCAGGTTTTCTACAGCACAAATGGGACAGTCCTACAAAGCTCGCTTGGGCTTCAAGATCTACCTCTAGAGTTGGAAAGGATCTCCTTGAAGTTTAAGCAGAGAGAAATATAGCCATGATGGGGAAGTGGGGAGCAACCTGGAGTGGCAAGGCAGGCCTGAGATTTCTAGAGGTCTCTCCATTGTCTAAGGTGGAGACAGGGACATCTAGGGCCAGAGCTGTCTTTGCTAGGGCAGAGGAAGAGCCTCAGGACTCAGGAAGGAGCCAGGGATAGACAAGCAGCTCCTCATATATGCCGTCCGCTGTTATTTCACCCAGGCTTCATCAAGGTCTTCCTTCTGAGCACAGAGGGGGAGTTCTGTGTTGGGAGTGGATGTCTAGTCTACCCAGAATCTTGCTTGAAAGCATCAATTGAAAAAACAAAACATAACTTCAGAAGCAAGTTTGTCTCTGAAGATCACTTAGAATCCATCAGTCCTTGACCACAAGTATATTTTTCCACTAGAAATGGCTGGAATAGTTGCTCATATTATCATTCTCCAAAAAGATGGGGCCTGAGGATCAAAGGGATGCCATGTAGGTATATAAGGGATCTGATGCCTTATTATCTGAGATGGCTCATGAGAACCCTCTTAACTGTGGTCAACTTGGGTCAGACCCACGTCTGCTACTATCCAAGATTGATGAAACAGTCGCATGGGGTGGGGGGATGGCTCAGCGGTTGAAAGTACTCACTGCTCTTGCAGAGGACTGGGATTCAATTCCCAGCAATCACCTGGCGGCTCACAACCATCCATGACTCCAGTTTCCAGAGGATCCAGCGCCCTGCTCTGACCTCTGTGGGCATGGTACACAAACACACAGGCAGAGCACTCACACACATAGAAGAAATAATCTGATTAAAGTCACTAGGACCCTACATGTGTCACAATGACAAAAAGAAAAACCGAATTGACTTTTGGGGGCTCTGAGACCCCACACCTCCACCTTCCTTGATTAGAGTAGCTTCCTGCTCTATTGGTCTCTTCACAGAGCATCACAGAAAAGATCTATTTTAATTCTTGGAAGAAGGAGCAACAATGATGAATCTGTTCTGTGACGAACTAAATGAGGTGTGAAATACTCAGAGTCAGACAGCAGGACTATAAAAATGCTATTTTACAAATCATCTAGGGAATGTTTACCAACTCCTACAGACACAGATGACAGAAGGATGGATACACTCATAGAAGATAAAGATAGTAATATATACATAGGGTGTAGTTATATGAAGTGAGTCAATATAGGTATAAGTTCTATTTAAGCCCAACACCAATTCAGAGAATCGTCTCAAGTGCCTACTGAAGTCTCTATCTTCCCTATTACTTCACCTAGTGAACCAGGATGCCAGATCACCACATGGTGGCGCTGTGGGCCATTTTAAAATGCCACTGTGGCCTGGAAAGGAAAATTGAAGGAAAGGGATTGTGGACCACTCAAGAACTCCAGAGATGACGGCTTGATGGATTCGAGAGAAAGCTTGCTCACTTAGAAACTGAGAGCAGGATCTTCAAGGGCTGATGAAGAACAGCAGCAGAGGTGAGTGAAAGGCTGTGAAGAGGCGAGGGGACGATGGGGTGAAAGGCATTACCATGCTCAGGTTGCCTACACACCCTCATGCTAGCTCATCTGCCATACCTCAGTCTAGAGAACATGTCCAAGGAAGATCAAGTCAGAGGACATGGAGAGCTCAAGATCAACAACCCAGAGGAAGAGAGGGTCTACCTGGAATGTCCCTAAAGGCATGTGGACTTGGTACATGTAGGGGCAATCATACATGCTTCTACGTGATCTTTGCTGGGAGGCAATTATTGTGGGTTGTTCCCGAAAAGATGCTCAGTGAACCAGGAAAACATACCCATTGTTATTTTTTAAATCTAAACAAATGGTTAATTAATGACTCCTGTCTTACATGATTGGTCATATATCAATGTTTGCATTTCATAAGCCAAAAGAAAAGATTTATGTCGTTTGCTATCTCTACTCTTTGATATGCTAGCACACAAACTTGAAAGTTGGTCTTAACTGAGTGAGCTCTGTATGCAAACTAACCCACCAGACATCCTTGATTAAGTGTTTGGACACTAGGGCTGGAGGGATGGCTCAGAGGTTAAGAGCACTGACTACTCTTCCAGAGGTCCTGAGTTCAATTCTCAGCTCATAACCATCTGTAATGAGATCTGGTGCCCTCTTCTGGCCTGCAGTCATACATGCTGTATACATAATAAATAAATAAATCTTTAAAAAAAAAAAAAGTGTTTGGACACTGGGCAGCAGTAGCCAGCCTGGGCATGCTGCATGAAATGCATGCAACCAGCCCTTGGGGATATGCTTCTGTGGGTTGTTCAAGGTACATGGTCAGTCTGCAGCCATCATCATACACTCTGCATGGCCCTGCACCAGGACACCTGCTGAACTTATCAGTTCAGGAGTCCAGAGACTATAAACACCCCTAGCCCAGGCTGGAAATGGGAGTGCAAAACACAGTGTTTAAGCATAAACTGCCTTTGCTCTCCCTGCTGGTTTGAATTACGTTCAGTATGAAGTGAGGGATGAGGGTGTGGTCTCCTCTTAATGATACTTACGAAAGGAAAATTGCTTTCATCATAAACTCCCCAAGGACATATGGTCTTTGGAATTTCTTTGTGGTTGAAGCCAAAAGAAACCACCAGGGGACCAGATCAGAAAGCCAAGCCAAGCCAAAGAGTGTTTTCCTTGGCCCATAGGCTGCTCAGGATTGGCTGAGTCTTCTTGACTCGGGGGACACTTTTTTTTTTTAAGACAGTGCCTCATGTGTCCCAGGCTAGACTCAAACTCACTACATAACTTAGGATGACCCTGAACTTCTCACCTTCCTGTCTTTACCTCCCAAGTGCTGCGATTTACAGGCATGCCCCCCCCCCACTACGCCTAGTCCAATCCATGCTGGGGTTGATCCCAGGGCTCTGTGCGTGCTAGACACACTCTGCTGACTGAGCTACATCCTTGGCCACCCTTCTTTCTTTTTTTGAGACAGGTCCTTGCTAGGCATCCAGTTCACTGATAATTTATATGTAGCCAAGGCTGGCCCTGAACTTATAAAATCCTCCTACCTCAGTTTTCAAAATGATAGGACTATGATAGGATATGGTATATACCACCATATCCGTGCTGGATACTGATTTTAGAAGGAAAAACTGCCCTACAGCTGATTCAGCAAGGGCACCGGGCGAGAAAAGCAGAGTAGTAACAGCACACTGGCACCTGGTGGCAGCAGCGACACATCGATTCTAGGCTAGGTGCCTCCTGCCTTTCTGCGCCTCTTGCCTTAGGAGGTCACAGCAAAAGGCTGGGGACGGAGGAAAGCACCTTATTGCAATATTGACTATTTACTTCTCTACCGGTGGTGAAGGCTCACATTGCAGGTGAGGCGAGACTCTATTAGGAGATGCATTGCAAACGGCCCCCAGAAGGTCATGAAGAGACAGTTTGGCACCTAAGGGCTCAATGACGAACTTGGGTCAAAACTATGGACTGTGTCCGCTCTATCTATGTCCATGACCTTTATGTAAAAGGTCAGAAAATATTTTTAGCCTTCAGAAGTCTATGTCACCCACTCACTCAGCCTATGTAGCCAAGGAGCCAGAGAGAGCATGTAAAGAAATCGATTAATCTGTGTTTCAATAAAGCTCTATTTACATAAACAGGTGCTGAGCCAAACCTGGTTAGCTGTGCCTGTGTACACATCCCCCTAGAATAATGATGAACCCACTGGAAGTCAGAAGTTAAAAAAAAAAATGCATTAAGGGCTGGTGAGACGGCTCAGCGGGTAGGGGCACTGGCTGCCACGCCTCACGACCTGAGTTTGATCCCCAGGACTCAGATGGTGGAAGGAGAGAACTGACTTTCGTAAGGTGTCCTCTGCCCTCCATCTCCCCCCACCCCCAACACACACACAATGCTTTGACAAGACATCTACCTTAACTGGCATCCAGCTCAGCAACACAGAACTCTGTAGAATGCCAATTGCTTCCTGGAGAGGCTGGCTGGGAACTATCAGCCTTCTTGGAGAGGATGGGACCATTGGCAACCTCTGTTGTAGGGCGGTAGTCTGAGTGTGCTGAATAACTCCCTGATTCACATCAGCCCTTCTTTTTTCCCATCATTGTCCCATGATTCACCGTGGCTCCTTGACACCTGATCTTGAAATGTCCCTTCTAAACTAAGGACATTTGTGGTCTGTGTTAAACTCCTCCTCTGGTGGCTTTTCCTGTTTCCTCTCCTCAGCACCATAGCCCTTCCTTTCTTCAGGGCTACTGGGGTTTGTTCTTTGGGTCATTTTGTTCTGTAGTGAAATCCTTCCCATAGCTCCCACATCCTCTTCCCACCTCCCCAAGCCATCCCAGCTTAGGCAGGTGGCTGCTGCCAGCACCTCTGGGGCTCTGTCCCGAGTCTGCACCAAGGCAGGGTGGGGTCAGGCCACTGGGTGGGTGATATGCTTGGTCTCCAACCTGCCTCCCTGGAATTCTTTCAGCTTCCTTTCTGTGAGCACGAGGGGAGTCTATCTCGAGAACATCTGTCCATCTGCCCTGAGAACACGATGGGGGCTTCCTCCGGTCACTTACTGCATTCGCCAGCACCATTCCCATGTATTGCAGCAGCGTGCTGCCCTTAGGCTTGGCTGCAATTCATACCACAATTGTAAAAGGCTCTCCCTGTTCTGAGGCTCATAGATGGTCTGGTTTCCATCACTCCCCTGCAGCTTAGACTATGCTGATCTGAATACTGCTTCTGGTTTTAAATGCCCACTCACAAATTATGTTGTCTACTGCTTCTGTTAATGATGATCAACAATATCACACTCAAGTCTGGTAATGTGATATGGATGATGATGACCCGAGTGATAATGGCTCTGCGGCACGGCACCGAGCTACTTTGGGAAATGAGCATGTGTGCTTAATAAAGACTTGGTTTCAGGGCTGAAATCATGGCTCAGTGGGAAAAGTGCTTGCTCTGCAAGCATTGAGGACCTGGGTTTGAATCCCCAGAATACACATAAGGCCAGACACGGCAGCACATTCATAATCCCAGCATGACTGGCAGGATGAGGGGGCAGAGAGAGCAGAATTTTGAAAGCTCATGGGCAGGCTGGCCTAGTGTATGCTGTGACAAACCAGAGAGTATTTCAATTAAGGTGGAAGGAGAGGACTGTTGTGTAACCATTTCCTCTGAGATTAAAACATTCTATCCCACAAGGAGGCTCTTTAAACAGGAAGGCAAACAAGTCAAACTAGCTGCAGGAAGTTCCTGAAACTGACCAGATTCACTAGTGTCCCCCGTCCCCGTCCCCCGTGCCCCCCCTCCCCCCCCCCCCCCCCCGCCTGCCAGAGTAAGCAATGAAAATGGAGCATCTCTTTTCACAGGAAGCTGCACCTAAGCTGTTAAGAAGAGGCTCAGGGGAGAGGAGCTATAAGAAGACTCTGAGACCAGACCGCTACCTGGAAGAAAGAGAAGCCAGCCGAGCTGTCGCTAAGAGTTTAGAGCAGAGTCACTTGGAAAAGACATTCTCCAGCCTGTTGAGCTGCCTGCCGATGTGCAGAGCGCTCCAGGTTTCCCAGCTTTTGTGAGCTGTCACCTGTGCTGATGCAGCTGTCTTTGCGCCTGTGAGTGACCTGTGAACTGTCACCCATGCTTCGGTGATGCAGCTGTCTTTGCTCCTGTGAGTGACCTGTGAACTGTCACCCATGCTTCGGTGATGCAGCTGTCTTTGCGCCTGTGAGTGACCTGTGAACTGTCACCCATGCTTCGGTGATGCAGCTGTCTTTGCGCCTGTGGGTGACCCGTGAGCTGTCACCCATGCTTTGGTATTGTAGTTGTCTTTGCGCCTGTGGGTGACCCGTGAGCTGTCACCTGTGCTGATGCAGCTGTCTTTGCGCCTGTGGGTGACCCCAATAAAACTCATTGGTTTATCCACCAAGTTCGGTGGAATTTTCACTTTGTTCTGTTGTGCGCTCCCTCCCTGGGGAGAGCAGACATGTGCTGTGTCTCCCCAGGAAAATTGTTGCCTCACAACAAGGGCTGCCCCCTGAGTCTGTCTTCTGACCCCCAGAGACATGCTGTGTCATGCATGTACCCTTACTCACACATAAAAATAGACTCAGATTAAAAAAAAAAAAAGATTTACCCAGGATACAATGCCTGCTCTCCATTCTGTTCACTTTTCAGCCATGCTCTTAACAAGCCTCCCAAAGAGACACTGTGCTCCCCACAAGACTGCAGTTTTAGCTTCTCTCCTCACGGTTCCAACATGGTTTGCTTTTAAGCCTTCTGAGCTCACGCTGCAGGTGCATAAAAACGCATGCCTATCACGTCATCCTGCGGTCTGCTCCCCTTTCATAAGATATTCCTCTATTCGTTCTGTGGCTCCCCACCTCAGGAGCGGAGCTGAGACTGCAGTGCCTGCTTTGTTTTCATCAGCGTTTGCAGTGGGTCTTTTCAGACCTTCCTGTTTGGTGCAGAACTACTGGCTGATGGTTGGATTTCTATTTTTCACTAAATGTTAAAAAGCATCCTTCATTTCTACAACCTCAAAACAGTGTTTACTTTAGATTATCTTTAGCTGGGTGGAGAAGCTCCGAGACCACACACACACACACACACACACACACACACACACACACACACACACACACACACACACACACACTACATGCCTCCTATCCAGCTGTTGGATTCTTTTGTATGTATGTGCATGCACAGAGGTATGAGGGTAATTTCAGGTACCTTCCCCCTATTTCTCCACCTTATTTTTTAAGACAGAGTCTCTCACTGAACCTGGAGTTTACACTGTTTGCTACACTTGCTGACCAGGGAGCCCCCAAGATCCAGCTGTCTCCAGCCCTCAACTCTGGGATTCCAGATGTGTGCCACCCTGCCCTGCTTTGTATGTGGGTGCCTGGGATCTGAACCCGGGTTGTCGTGCTTGTGCAGCAAGCACTTTCGACATGGAGCCATCCCTTCAGCCCCTCAGCCCCCCCAGCTCTTAAAGTCTATGTAAAAGGGTACATTTTCCTCAATGAGACATTACGGTCTCACATGGGACAGCAGATTTAGATTCTTGTCAACTTTTCCTGATGTCTCTGGACCCCAATCAGGACAGCACCTTATGTGCAACCTCTCTGGCCCGACCTGGACTGTGTCTCCAAGGGCCCTCAATTCTGATAATGCTGAGAATTGGCGGAGGCTGGTCACATGGGTTTGATGTCTTTTTCACACCTGTAGTTTTACAGATGTTATTTTTCCTTGGTGGTTGTTTCTTCTCTTAGCTGATTTTGTCTTTATTTTATTTTTGTTTCAGTGTTGTTTTTAAAAAAAGATTTTATGTTCTTGTTGTAATTATTATTACGCGTGTGTGTGTGTGTGTGTGTGTGTGTGTGTGTGTGTGTGTGTGTGTGTGTTTTGGTGGGTGGATGAGTGCCTGAAGAGGCCAGAAGAGCTCTTTGGGCTCCGTGGAGCTGGAGTCATAGGCAGTGGTAAGCCACCTGATATGGGTGCTGGGAACCGAACTGAACTCTGGTCCTCTACAAGAGCAGGAAGTGCACTGTTAGCCATGGAGCCACCTCTCCAGTCCCTCTCTGTGTTCTTATCTATACTTGAGTGTCTGCCTTGAAGCATCCTGGATATACGGCTTCTTTATTTGTGGCTTCTGGGACAAGATAGAGCACATAATTTGTATTCTACAACCTTGTGCAGTACAGGCCTAAGGTTCTGATATCTTGTAGATACTTTCCTATATATCCCCTCGCCACCTGAGATGCTGGAAAGAGAGCACATTCCCCATGCAAGTTCCTGGACCATGGAGCATTTACAGCCCCTTACATAGGCAGGGAGTATGGCTGACCCCTATCTCTCTCTATGCCTGGACTGTCTCAGCTTCCTGAACCCCATGGAAAGGCCATGTCTACATGTGCTCAAATCTCTCCCAAGCTCTGAAGCCACTCACCACCTGGCCTTTGGAGTCCCCTTTACATGAGCATTTCTCTTCTCTAGTCCATGGACACAATTAGCGTTCCTTGGTTCCTTTGAAAAGGGACACCCATGCCAGCTGAGTTTATCCTGTTACTGGAAGGACTGGGGCACTTTTCACACTACTTGTTAGAGTTTTAGACAACTGTGTTTTTCACAATGGCTGGCACACATGGGGTATGTACTTGTGCCCACTGAAGTGCACACAGATGAGTGAGTGAGTGAGTGAGTGAGTGAGTGAGTGAGTGAATGAATGCAGATCAAGAGAGCTCAGAAGACTCAGCATCTGCAGCTTCCATGAGACCCTAAAATTTACGGTCTTTATTTAGGGCCCAAATGAAGCACTGGGTGAGGTCAGGATACTCCAGACAGGCAGCAGGTGCAGAGTCCCCTACTCAGTGCCACCATACTCCACCTCTGCTGCCCTGTTCAATGCTGGGGACATCTTGGTCTCACCAGCGTGTTCATCTAAGAACCGTGGTCGTGTTTATTGTCTTACAGTTGACTGCCATCTCCTTTCCTGACAAAGAGAGAACTAACAAGTGGGAGGGGGGCGGACCTGCCATAACAGAGCATGCAGAAGTTGCAGGTGGTAATCCAAGGCAGGACCCTGGCAGGGCACACGGATGCTCCTGCAACCTGCTTTTTTTAGATTCCACATACATCACAGGCTCAAAAGCCCCAGCACGAGGAGACAATCAGAAGCCACCTCCCTCAAGCACACTGCATAAACAAGCACCCCACAGGCCTAACCATGGGCTTGGCTTGGCCTCAACAGCCTCAAAGATCATAGGCACCGCCTGCCCATCTGCAGCTCATCAAGCTCTCCTCCCCTACCCTGTGGCTGCCAGAGGGACAGATTCTCACTCACCACCACCTATCTTCCCATGAGAAGCCATCTAAAGCAGTGGTTCTCAACCTGTGGGTCATGACCCCTTGGGGGGGTTAAATGACCCTTTCACAGGGGTCGCATATCAGATATCCTGCCTTTCAGATATTTACATTACGATTCATTACAGCAGCAAAATTACAATTATGAAGTAGCAGCAAAAATCATTTTATGGTTGGGGGTCACCACAACATGAGGAACTGTATTAAAAGGTCACAGCATTAGGAAGGTTGAGAGCCACTGGTCTAAAGCATGAGCTGAAGCAGAAAGGGTTAACAAGCCTGTCTAGGATCCCATTCTGTGTTTATCACCCAAGAGTAAGAATGCAGGTCCTGGGAGAAAGGCAGTGAACTGGGAAACCCCATGTGGGCTTTCCATGGGGAGCTGGGCTGAAGGCTGGAGGCATCTTTCCCTCCTTCATGGGCTTCAAGTTTTACACTCCTTCAAACTCTGGATATGTGGTGGTAGCCATGGTGGCAGCAGATCTCCAACAACTCTGTCCCTAGGCCACTACCAGGGCTGAATGACCTGTGGGGACGTAAGAAGCACCTAGTGATGTCGGTATGGCAGCGCAGCCCATGTGGCTGACAACACTGAGGCCCGCTGCCCTCCCCCCAGCTGCAGCGACCTGTGGAGGGGTAATGCAACTCAGAGAGGATGTGGTGGAAATGTTTTTGTTCCATTTCCTGGAGGAATATTCACAAAGGCCGGTAGAAAGAGCAGGTGACGGCACAGAGGGAGATCGATCGGAGCTGCTATCAAGATGTCATGGGGGCATGGTGCCACCAGACAGAGCCTGGCCTGTGAGCACAGTGCCTGGGGCATGGCTGTCACTTGCAGGCACTGGTCTCCTGGGGCACATGTGGCCTCCCCCTTCTGGGAGAGCTTGGTCTCTGGATGCTTGTAAGGTCAGCTCCTCGGGGCTCTCAGACCCGGGGACACTGTCTGACCCCGGAGGTTCTCATGGTCTGATGAGGCCAAGTTCAAATTGACCACATCAAAAGGACAGAGGGCCAAGCCTGCCCTCTCTCAGGACATGGGAGCAGAGTAGCCTGTGGATGCCATGAGTCATCATTAGCCCTTGGCTGTTTATTTTTGCTTTGGTTTGGTTTGGTGATATTTCTTACATTCTAAAGGTCCTTCTTTCCTTCCCCCATCCATTTTCTGATTTGATTTTTCCAAACAGCATCATTTTTACCACGAGGCTAAAGCAAAAATGGCTTAGGGGTCCAAGAGGCAGGAAGAAGGAGCTAAAAGTGGGACACACTTCAACCTAGAGCCCGCCAGTGCCCCTTGGAGTTTGGGGCTTCATGGAGCAAACATACTTTTAACATATCGGCTTAGGATGCGGAGTCTGACCGTGAGGGCATTTAACCCACAGGGCTCTGCGGCATCTGGGACACAGATACAAAGGCAGATGTGGTCTCAGTCCTCCAAGGGCGTAAAAGGGCCAAGTGCAAAGATGGAAAAGGGGTAATGTAGCAAATTCCTCTTGACATACCTGGCCAGCAGACATAGGGCTGGTCTTCACAGGTGGGGTGCACTGTGTGGGGGTGGGGAGCAGAAGGGCTTCCGGCTGGGCTGTCTGACGGCAATGAGCTAAATACTCTGACCCATCGGACTTGAGGGGTGTGTATGTGTGTGTGTGTGTGTTCATGTTTTGGGGGTACATGCATGTGTGTGCCTGTGCATGTGGGGGCCAGAAGACAACCTTAGGGTGTTGTTCCCTGGGCATTGCCCACCATTTTGTTTTGGAGACATGGTGTCTCATGAGCCTGCAGCTCATCGATTAGGCTAGGTTGGCTGGTCAGCTAGCCCCAGGGACCCTCCTGTCTCTGCCTCCTCAGTGCCAAGATTACAAGTATACACCACGCTGACTAACTTCTCTGCTTCATAGGTTCTGGGGACCAAACTCAGATCTTCATTCTTGTAAAAGAGACATTTTACGAACTGAGCTACCTCTCCAGCCCTTAAATTACTTTCCAAGTACTCGTGAATCTAGGTGCTTTTGGGCAGCGAGTGTTTTAAGTTCCCTCAGTGTGCACCATTCCCAGATACCTCTATCCTATTCTTTCCACTCTGAAGGTGGTCCTTGGATGAGAGAGCCCATCCTGCTGGCCTTCAGCCTGGAGGACGGAGTAGTCATCTTTGTGAGTGTGGGTGGACCCTGTGGAGTTTATCACATGAGGTCTCAATGACATCATGTGATTCGAGGCCAGAATCACACCAAGGCCCTGCTGGACTCCATAGAGTTAAGTGAGAGGAAGAACTTAGCAGTCTGGAGAAAGAGGGGAGAACTTAGGCGGTGAGGAGGACAGTGGGTTTGGCCAGGCTGGCAAATGCAGGCTGGTGGAAGGCAACCCTGAAGGAGCGCAGGGCCCATAGGACGGGGACAGGAAAGCTCAACTTAGAAAGCTGAGCACGGAGACTCTAAAAAACACCTGTCTCAAGATGTCTAGAAGGCCGCCAGCCCCACAGGAAGGAGCTCAGGATTGGGCTGGAGCTAGGTGTGGGCGCCACTCGCAAGCAGATGGAAAATAGGTCACAGGGATGGAGGAGGTTGCCAGGGAGAGTGCACGGAATGAAAAGAGAGGATGCTTCAGGGACAGACAGCTGGACACTGACATTTAAGAATGGGTCATTGGGTGAGCCTTCTGGGAAGACAGTCTAAAACTGGGGGACCAGGAAAGCCCAGTGACAAGAGAAAAGGAGGCTTCCAAAGGGAAGGAGCCACTTAGAGCATTGATGGTGCCTCTGCTGACCCTTCTCCTTCGCCTTTATACATCACGTGCTTAGAGTACAATCTGCTATTATAGCTTGGCTTCATTTACAAAGTGGCTACTACCTGTTAGCCAGCTCCCATGAGAAAGACTGCATACAAGCCCGCCTGTCTGATTGAGTACTTCACTCACACATGAACTTCCTCTTACGTCATACTCTTGCCACGATGGTGCTGAGGATGCTTAGCAAGCTTGTGCCAGCAGCTGATCCAGGTACCAAGTAAGTGCGGAGGCCTGAGGGCTGTGAGGGCCACGTTCTAGGCTCCAGGCGCTGGCTTACCTGGCACTCTCGAAGGTGGCGGATGCAGTCTTTTCTACGGCTCCAAATCCTACACCGACAGCAAGACCCTCTGAAATAGACACATGACACAGAGGTTAGGGATCACTTCCACCGCCATCCTCGTATCAGGTAGGGCTGCTTCAGGCTGCAAGTAACAGAAAATCAATGTCGGGAACAGTGGCGTTTTAAATCTAGGTTCATAAACTCCAGTCTGCCTCCTGTTTGGTGTGTGTGTGTGTGTGTGTGTGTGTGTGTGTGTATGTGAGAGAGAGAGAGAGAGAGAGAGAGAGAGAGAGAGAGAGAGAGAGAGAGAGAGAGAGAGAGAGAAGTAGGGATTGTCAACCTGATGGAAGTTAGAATTACAATGGAAACAAGTCCCTTGGCATTATCTGCGAGGCATTATTCATTTCTTTTCTTTTTCTTTCTTTCTTTCTTTCTTTTTTTTTTTTTTTTTTTTTTTTTTTTTTTTTTTTTTTTTTGGTTTTTCGAGACAGGGTTTCTCTGTGTAGCTTTGCACCTTTCCTGGAACTCACTTGGTAGCCCAGGCTGGCCTCGAACTCACAGAGATCCGCCTGCCTCTGCCTCCCGAGTGCTGGGATTAAAGGCGTGCGCCACCACCGCCTGGCTTTTCTTTCTTTCTTTCTTTCTTTCTTTCTTTCTTTCTTTCTTTCTTTCTTTCTTTCTTTCTTTCTTTTTTTTTTTTTAGAGACAGGGTCTCTCTATGTAGTCCTGGCTGTCCTGGAACTCACTATGTAGACACAGCTGGCCTTGAACTCACAGAGATCTGCCTGAGCCACCACACCCAGCCCAGGGGCATTATTTCATTTAGCTTGAGGTGGGAAAGCCCACACTAAATCTGGGCAGTTCCTTTCCACAGGATCAGGCCCCAGAATGAAAAAGGAGAAAATGATCTGAACAGACAGTCATCTTCCTCTGCTTCCTGACTGCGGGTGCCACGTGACCAGCTGCCTCAAGCTCCTGACACCACGTCTCCCCAACCATGATGGACTGTACCCCTGAACTGCACCCATGCAAGGAGCAAGCAGAATGCTAGAACCCTCCCTTTATCTGTCTCACACCTTAGGAAGAGAGGCCCCCCAGATGTAACTCCACATGTATCTCCTGGGTCAGAGCAAGAACCAGTACCCACTGACACCAGGCCCACGTCGGGGAGGTGATGCTCTTATGATCCAAGCAAGAAGAACTTCCAGTACTTGGCTGTGTCAAGACCAAGGGCTTTTTGGGCCTCACTGGGGCATTTTTATGAGAAAGGCATCATCTACTGAGTGAGAGGAGCTGGTGTTTCTTCAGGACGCACTGTCCCTTTCAATGGCTTGCTTCTCTGAGTCCTGTTCAGTTGGTGTGGGTCTGATACGGGAGTAAACAACAGAGTCCTAGAGGCATACAGAATAAGTAGGCTGGGCTGTCTGTCCCATGTGAGGGACAGAGTTCACCTAAGACCCAGGATGGTTTGGCAAGATGGGGGGGGGTTGGAGCCCAATGACCCTGCTAAGATACCAATGACTCCTTGGTGCCTCACTTTACCTTTGTGCCTATTCTCCTGTGTGTGAATCTTTCACATAGTACCTGTGTTGTCATAGGCAGTCTGGTTGAGAATTTGGGATTCTGGTTTCTTACCAAATATCTTAACCCTAGAATACTACTTCAGAAGGTCCTAGAACTCTGTATTCTAGGGTTAAGTACCTTCTGAAGTAGAGGGGATCCCCAAGTCCCAGCTGGAGTGATGCCTGGGCCATTTCCAGTTTCTAAAGTCACATGTTTGGAGGCGGGGTTTTCTTCCTAAGACCACACAGCGGCTTGGGGACTCCTCAGCCTTGCTTCCCTAGAACAGACGTTACACATGACAGCAAGCCACAGAGAAGTCACCAAGACACTCCTTCCTGCAAGCTCTAGCGGGAAGGAAGACAGCTAAGTCAGTCAGGGCCAAGGCTACCAGATTATTCCAAGGTTTTGTTTTTTTTTTTTTTTTGGGGGGGGGGTTGTTGTTCTGTTGAGGATGGAATTGATGGAACCCAGGGGCCTGTGAAGGCTGGGTAAACCCTCTGCCAGTGAGCTATATTGCTCTCAAAAGTGAATTTATTCAAACTTCACTTATGGGGCTGGAGAGATGGCTCAGGGGTTTAGAGCACTTGTTGCTCTTGCAGAGGACCCGGGTTTGATTTCCAGCATCCACATGATGGCTCACAACAGTCTATAACTCCAGTTCCAGGGGATCTGATGCCCTCTTCTGGCCTCTGCAGGCATGAGTGTTTTACCTGCATGTACCAACCTGCATGCAGACAAAACACTCATGTGTATAAAATGAAATAAAATAGATTTTGTTTTTATAGTTCCTTCACTTCAGTCTGTCTCTGAGGAAAGTGCCCAACTGCTGATCCTCACTTATCAAGTGTTTTCTCCAAGCTGATGATGGCCTCCTACTAGGGCCTTGTTTCAAAATCCTCATCTTCTGGAGTCCTTTTCCTTAGAAAAGTGGGGGGCTGATGATCCTCAGTATGCCAGGCAGCAGTGACTGTTATCTCCAGGCTCTGGAGCAGAGGTCAAAGGTGACAGGGTGCTGGCTCGGGTAAGTTCTGGTTCCGAGAGCCAGAGTCCTGGGCCCCACATCTGTGTGTTCTTCCTCTTCTCCAGATGTCCCCACCAGGAGTGGAAGCCGCAATCCCAGGCAGAGGGCTGGACGTACCTGGTATTAGTATCTGCCTGGTGTTCGTGGCAAGCTTCCAAACGGGGCAGGCAGGGATGAACTTATTCCTGCTCAGGACAAGCTGCAGTGGGGATGGCTGAGGTCCTGGGCAGCCTCTTTCTGCAGAGTTGCCCACACCATACCCAGGAAAAACCAAGCTGGGGGACCTTCAAGTTGCTGCCCCCAGCCAGCCTCCGCCTTCATGCCACCCAGACATTACCAAACTGCTGGCCTCTGCCATGAGGTGCATCAACACAGCTGAAGCCCCCAACCCACTCCCATGGGTGACACTGGATTGTCGGGACTCTGGCCAGCTGAGGACAGGTGTCAAAAACCGGGGAGGTACTGAGGCTTTTATTGACCCCAGACTCGAATACTTCCCTTTGAGGAAAAAAAAAAATGCTTTCTAAAGCCATAAACAACAGCTGCTTGGTTCCTCTGTTAATGTTTTTTTTTTTCTAATTACTCATTTTAATGTAAATCACAGAGTAGTTTAGAGCAAGGGTACATAAGTTAATCATCAAAATACCCCCCCTTCCCCAGAGAGCGGCTCAGCGCACAGCACTGTGACATATGCATGCTCACTAATGCTTTGGGATAGGACAAAGGATGAGTAAGTGACCCAGCTGTGGAGGGGTGGACTGGTCTTGAACCTATGCCACCATCTGTCATTATTTCCAGAACGCCATTTGACATCCAGTTTGCTGCCTGGGCTCATGGCTTTCTTCATGGATGTGGCATGGCCCTCCCTGTGTGTGCCAAACACCAGCTCCATTCCCTGCAGAATAAATGCTTCAGCTCCCAGCCAGCGATGCACCTGAGGCAAACCACCAGCAGGGGGCGATCCACTAGAGAATTTTCAGTGACAATTTCCAAAGTGGCAGGTATTTACTTACTGCTTGCTCTCTTGCAGACCCAAGGAAGGGAGTCACTGCCTCTAAAGCATGGGGCTGACCTCCAAGGTGGCCATGGCTAGCTCAGGTTCCCACTGGGTTCAGCAAGGGAGGAAGGTACTGGGGGAGAGAAGGTTTTTGTTATTGTGCTCAAAGGTGGGAGGCGATCCGCAGGAGTTAAATGAATGAGAAGCTAAGATAAATTACACACGCAGAAAGAACATAAATTAGAGAATCAACAGATGGAAGAAGGGACCGCCGGAGGGAAAGGAAGGGAGTTAAAATCCCGACTCCTACCCCAGGTGTTCCACCAAAAATGCAAATGAGGACGGTAATTAAGACAAGATGCTCATGTGCCTGGAATATCATTAGGACGCTTCTGCTATTAGCCCCCCATACAAAGAGGAGATAAACTGCCTGGACCAGCGAGGATGGCTGACTGCAGGAGAGGCCCCATGGAGAACAAGCTGAGCACCAAGGCTGCTGTAGCCACCACAGCCTTCCTGTGGGACCGGGATGGGGTGGCCTGTCCCTTGCCACTACCCTATCCTTACCGGATCAGAAAGATTCACCATAAGAGCCACAGGGGGTGGGTGACTAAGAAAACACCAGGGAAGTTGCAGAAGTGAATTCACAGTAATTGAGGCAACATGCACAAGAGTTACAGAATCTCAGCATGGGGAGGGGAGGTGGGCATGAAGCCCCACCCCCTAGCTAAAGAGCTATTGGCAATTGATAGCCGATGAGGGTGGGAGAGTCAGTTTTCTTTAAGGTTGTGGCCCCCACTAGACCGGCCTCCAGTGAAGACCACAAACTGTACTTGATGGAGTTTTAAGGAGGGGAGGGGAACACAAAGTTGGGTGGGTAGGGAAGGCAGGATGGATGGGGGGGGGGTAGGGAAAGGGGTTAATATGATCGAAGTGCACTGTACAAAATTCTCAAAGAACTTAGAAAAAGAAGAGAGAAACAGAGTGACAGAGTGACAGAGACACAGAGAGGATGACTAACAGAGGGCCTTTGGCTGAGACACACCCAGTCTTGGATCTACCCCATTACATTAGGTTCTTACAGAACTGCTAAGAGGGTGCTGTGGCTTTGCATACAGGGTGTTCTTGGTAATGGCAACCAACCCCGGGGGGTAGTGAGAGTTAGCTAAAATTCTCTAGGACTCATGACCAGAGCTGGAAACATTCTAGAAATCCCACCTCTCTTTCTGCCAGTGGTCAGCACCTCCAACAAAAATTCAAAGTATTTCAGAACGCCCCAAGTGTCTAAGCAGACAGTATGAGAGTCCAGGAAAAAGGTAAAGTGACTTCTTCCTGCTGTAGGCTCCACTGACTCTTGGTTTGAAGGGCAGGGGATAGAATTTACAAGACTTTCTTGCCAGTCTTCCAAACATCAACATCTATGTGACTTCAGCTTTGACAGAAGTCTTAGGTACAGCAGGCCACTATAACAAAACACCACAGACTGAGTGGTACATAAATGAAAGAAGTTTCCATCTCACACTCCTGAAGGGTGGAAGGACCAAGATCATGACACAGGCAGATTTCACATCAGAGGAGGGATACTTTCTGATTTATAAATGAAGCCACCTCTTCAATGATATCAAATCAAGGGGTTCTCTTGAGGCACCAACTCATTCATGAAGACCTCATTTTGAAGACTTAATCATGGCTCTCCAGCCCACCTCCTAAACCATCACACTAGGGGTTAAGATTTTACCAAATGGATTTTAGAGGGCCACAAACATTTGGGCCATGGCAGATGGGCATTCATAGACACTGGGGATGGGTGGATGGGGAAGAGACACTATGGGATGGATGGAGATGCATCATCCTCTTGGCTCAGGAGCCTCCCCTTCTGGGGCAGACACAGCTTCCTCAGTCGGAGCTGCTGTGGAGTAAGCTCTTTAGCCTGGTTGTACTCCTTGTGACATGGGCTCCGGTAGGCACCAAGCGGTCTCGGCACAGTGGGGCTTCTGAGATAGGACGAGGTCATCCCGGTTTGGTGGGACCAGGGATGAGGACTGTCACATCCCCCCCCTCCCCGGACTCCACATAGCTCACACTGCTCGGAGATACAGTCCCCCCTGGGTAGCTTCCCACAGGAACAATTTCAGGGCTCAGTCACTGAGGGCTCAGTGTCTCCCCTGTGTGCTGCTGTGACATCACGGCCCAGCTCCTGCCCCCTGAATCTCTTCACTGTACGCCATTTATTCTCCAGCTGGGCCTCCAATGGAAGCGTGCGTGATGTTAGTTCTAGAAGTTATGGCCAGAAAATGTCAACACAAAGGCCACACAGGAAATCAGGGGAGCTGCTGTGGCTTTATCCTCCTCAATTTGAAAACCATTAAAATTTAGGCAACAGCTAACATTTCCTGGGGAGGCTTCATAAATATTAAACATGGCCACTACCAGCAAACAATACCGCTGATGGCGATGACAACAGGCCCCAGGGGTGGAGGAGTGACTTGGAATGGATAGGCTGAGTCATTCCCAGGTCCACTGAAGATGTAGTAAGGGAGAAATTAGTTAAACTACGACCAGAAAATTTGGGACAAGAAAAAAAGAATTTTCTTGAAGAATGACAGCCACAGTAGTCTTCTAGCCTGTTCCACACACATATACACACATGTGCACCAAGGTGTGTGCATGCATATGCAGGCATGCATGTGCACACACACGTGTGCACACACACATGTGCACACACACACAGTAGCTTACGGCCAGAGCCTTGTGATCGCATACACAGCCCCTCTTGGTGGCAGCCTGAGGACACACTAGACAACTGTTAAATGACTATTGGGTGTGCTGGAACAGGGGAACTTATTTATGTTTTTGTAATTCCTATGGTCTTGACCTGAAGAAAATGAGAAGAAAGGATTTGTTTTTAACCTCCTTGGAGGACTCTTGAATAAAATTAGACCCTGGCAGTTCCTTCAGGATGATGAATAACCTAAGATACAGGTTCATTTATCATGCCCTGGATTTGACTTGCACCACAGCATGAAAAAAAAAAAAAGACAGGCTGGAAATCGTCTGAAGCCTCAATCAGTCCTCTGCATTGCCACCCCAAGGTTAGACAGCAACCCAGACATGTTCTGGGGTGAGGGCACTTTTTTCCTGACAAGTATCAGTATTTCACCAGGAGATTAAGAGTGAAAAAAGTAGCCTTCTGTCATGTATACCTCAGCTCAGCAGTGTGCTGGGACGTGGTGGCAGGTAGCAGCCAGCCTTCTCCTTGAGGTGGCCCCGTGTGGCCATGGTCATGTTGGTCATGCCCAGATGAAGTCTGAGAAACTTAAACAATGGCATCGACCCAAGGTTTAAAGGGAACTGAGGGGGCACAAAGAGGTGAGGAGAGTTTCTGGTACCCTGAGTTGGAATCGTGTAAGCTGTCCAGAGAGCTCCTAACACCCAGAGGACCTGAGAGGAAGGAGCCAGAACTCAGCCGGAGGATGAGGTTTTGTTCTCTCTGCTAAACCCAGCTCCAGTCTGAGGATTTTTTTTTTTTTTTTTGGTTTTTTTGTTTGTTTGTTTCCTGCTTAGACCCTCATTAGCATTCTTACTGTGTCTGCTCCTACCATCGCCATATATCTGAACCCCATTTCTCAGTGTTACTTCCGAGACTCAAAGCACATAAAAATGATTCATTTTACATTCTCGTTCGAAACTAATAAAGGGTCATAAAATAGTTACACAACCTACTATTTTTTAAGGATAAGATAGTTTGTGTTTTTTGAAAGACATGAATCCAATTGTATATGAAAGGAAAAGATGAAACCCAGGATATCATATCCCTTTTAAAAATACTATTTTATTAGTCCTTTGAGAATTTCATACTATATATATAATTTGATTATATTCATCCTCACTCCCCTAGCACCTCCCAGATCTACAGCTACTTTTTGCTGAAGTTATCGTATACTTGAGTCATAGGATGTGGAGAAATTCAGCTGTCATTGGCCTGCAAGCTTTCACAGTGCTGGAGGGTGCATGCTACTGGAGCAGACAGGTTATTATCAGTCAGACGGGGATGTGAACCCTGTGAGTTACAATGACTGGCCTGACAAGATATGCCTACTGGCATGGGAGTAACCAGCCATTTAATATGGGAATTAAGAGCTGCTGCACCAAGAGATGGAGCCCATATCTGGCACTGTTAACAGGACCTTCCTTCATTTGATCTCCTAAGAATTCCTAGACTGCCAACTGCCTGGCCTTCACAGTGTGGGGGACACACAGCTTTCCACGTATTTAAGGGGTGCTGCTATCCAGATTCATGGTTGCTCACTCCTAATTTGTACACACCATCTGGGACATCTTATAAAGGCCTGAAATAAATTATGGATGCCACCAGTAATAAAATAATCTTGGAGAATTTATAGTAAATACTAGCGATTCCAGAAGAAAAGAAAATGGCTGGATTTTCAGGATGAAGATGTTATACTGTATATACAGACTAAAGAAACTGAGGGTTAGGGGGATGGCTCAGGAACCCACATAAAAGGCCAGGGGCAGCGACATGCATTTGTAATTCCAGTTCTGAGGAGGTAGAGACAGGCTGGTGCCTGGGGCTCTCTGGCCAGGCAGGATAGCCTAATGGGCGAGCCCCAGGTCCAAGTGAAAGACCCTGTCTCAAAAAAACACAACAACAACAAAAACAAGACAAACAAACAAACAACAACAAAAACAACAACAACAACAACAAAAAAAAAACAGGATGAGCAGTGCCCAAGGAACATCACTTGAGGTTGCTGCGCTTTGGCCTGAACACGAATGTACACTTCCATACAACAAACTGTGTACTTCCTCTTGATACAACAAATTGTTAGTGGCCACCATATGAAAAACAGAAATATATATATATATATATATATATATATATATATATATATATATATATATATATATATCAAGAATAAAGTCTGGCTCATGAATTCCTGAAGCGAGCAAATGGAAGTGACGAGGGAGAAAAGCCTGCACAGCTTCATTCTCAGAAGCAGTTCAAGCGAATGACAATATCCTTTTGATTGGATTTTATCAGGAAGGAGAATGTGAAAGGAGAAGAATAAAGTTCCATGTGTCTGGATTGCTTTCAGCCTTTTAATTCTCAAGGCGCCACATGAACACGCTTTTTAAAAGTGGTTACATCGGGGTGCAGTGAAATGAATTCATAACTGCCCAACTGACTGCTCTCAGTAGGTGAATAATAATGAGTTTATGCATCCCGGGAGGAGATGGGCAGAGCTAAGCCAACCAAGCTGCTGTTGTCCATTCATCAACATCAGCAACTCCAGCGGAGACACAGCGAAAATCAGGACAGAGCACAGAGCCAAGAACACAAAGGGGCCTGACAGGGAGCACACCCAAATCACCGCAGGTGGAGAAGCAGCTACATCAAGCCCAGACATAGCGAGCATTCAGAAGAGGAAGTTGTGCAGGCTGATGAGATGGCTCTACAGGCAAGGTGCCTGTCACTGAGCCTGAAGACCTGGGTTGGATCCTTAGGACTCACAGGGGGGAGAACCAACTCCTGAAAGCTGTCTTCTGACCTCTTCATGGGCACACCCCTCCCCTGCCAACAAAATCAATCAATTAATTATTAATTAATTAATTAAGGAAAGTTAAATGTAATGTTCTGGATTTAGAACCAATCAAGAGAAGGCATGTGGGCAGCTCTGGGTTCGTGTGTGAAGCCCTTGCTTATCACTAGCTACCTGCACAAGCCTTGTGGTGAGGACTTCCCATTATAGGAATATTTGGCATAGGCAGAAACAGGATCTCAACAACAACAAACATCAAAACAGAGACAGGGAGATGGTATTACCCAGGTGAATTCTGCAGGGCTCTGGTCGGTGACCTGGTAAGCATTTGATGAGAGGGTTCTATCAAATATATGTGACACAAAATGGATACGTACATTCATATTCATATATATATATATACCTACTGATATATATACATGTGTAGATAGAGTTTTCCTGCCTTGCCCACAGTCAGGACAAATCTTTGTCACCTGCCAGTCCCACAGCCCCTCAGACCCAACCAAGTAAACACAGAGACTTATATTGCTTACAAACTGTATGGCCATGGCAGGCTTCTTGCTAACTGTTCTTATAGCTTAAATTAATCCATTTCTATAAATCTATACCTTCTCAGGTCTTTGATGGGATTGAAGACTAGCAGTTATAATTACAACCATATATATATATATATATATATATATACATATATATATATATAATCTTAGCTAGAACATATTAAGTATTATATTCAGGTTCTTTAGGATAGGACACCTTTTGGAATGATCTTTGTAACATGCCACTTACCCATCCTCTATACTTCTCTGGATTTTAGTATGTGTTTCTTGCTTGATATTGTTCTCATTGGTTGTAGTTCCATCTTATCTAGGTCATTATCCCTCATTATTCCTGGATAATATTTGATAACCATTCCTTTGTATATAGTCTTGTATTAGGTTAGAACCTTCTTATTTAGACAAAAAGGGGGAGATGTAATGGGTAGCCATTCCAGCTTTGATCTGAAACTTCCAACCTCCATTGAGGCTTCGGCAACTGTCATGCCTACAATGCGGGGCCAAGGGAGATGCCTGGAGACCCAAGAACTGGATGGGCCAGTGCTCACTCTGTTCCAGAACCCTGGACGGTGGAGGTAGACCAAGCAGAGCTCTAGAGAACACCGCTGGACTGCGATACACCTTCCCCAGACCCCGCGACCTACCTATCCCTTCATTTGTAAGTTGCCCACTAAATAAATCTTCCTTTTAACTACATGGAGTGGCCTCCACATATTAACTACATATAATTTCACCAATATACATGTGTCTACATTTTCATGTGCATATTTGTATAGGGCTTATGTATCTAGAAATACATATGTATCCACATGTGTCTGCAGTACATTTTATGTGTGCACACATGTATCTAAAATAGATATCTATAGTTGGCATTGGGTGACTCTGTCAGAGGCACATGAGGAATCAAGTCTCCCATTTCTTTGGTTAAAGGGTCCTTCTTAAGTTCTGTCTCAATGAGTCTTACCATCTATGGGTTTCATGCAGCACTTAAGCCTGTGCTTATTAGAAAAGACATGGGGGAACCACCTACCTCATGCAGAGAGCCCTTCTGATACGTGCAAGCCCACTGTTCCCTCTTGTTTCAGAAGTGGGCCTGGGGCATGAAGACAAAGACAATTTTGGTCTCTGTGGGGAACATGGGGCAGTCCCAGGGCATCTAATCACAGCCAGTGTCCAACCTCAGCCACCTACACATCCCAGCAGGAATTCTTCATATGCCACAGGAAGAATGTGGTGATTCAGCCCAAGTCTCCCCCGACTGTGTGATCACTTAAAGGATGCCTGGGGTGTCAGCAGGACTGACTCCATCAACACAGGCTGCATCCTCTCCACTTCTGTTGAAAGCAGATAGTCCTGGTCAAGGAAGCCAGGCACACAATGTCCACTTCCACTGCTATCTCAGGCCCAGCCCTGCAGGCAACTCAAATCACCACTGTTCCTAGGGAGGCTGCATTCCCCATACCACCTACCGAAATACTACATCACTATCCAATCTGTTCCCAATTTTCCTACTGGAAAAATCCCAGCATAGATCCATCTGGAAAGGCATCTGCCCAATCCTAAGTACTCATCCCTTCTGATAGAATCCCCAGCATGGAGCTTCTCCTCTTTATCAGCTGTTCCCCAATCATACAGAGTGATGCCCCAGATAAGCCAATCAAATCAAGGAAAATAAAACTAGCTAATCCAATCCATTCCACCACTCCAATTTCCAATCCCTGTTGAACATTTCAAAGTGAGACCCTAAAGCAAATGATAGGCAAGGGAAGAACTGATGGGGATCCATCCAGGTGTGGCTTCTGAGTAACTTGCTATTTTTTCAGGCACTGCATTTCATATTTTCAAATATTAACTTTCCAGCCACCATGGGATGGAGATATGATCAATCTGCATTTTTTTTTTCTGAGACAGGGTTTCTCTGTGTAGCTTTGTGCCTTTCCTGAAACTCACTTTGGAGACCAGGCTGGCCTCGAACTCAGAGATCCGCATGGCTCTGCCTCCTGAGTGCTGGGATTAAAGGTGTGTGCCACCACCACCCGGCTCAATCTGCATTTTAAAGATAAAAAACTAGATCCCATAAAGGTTACATGATTTTTGGGGGGCACACAATGTCTGACAACCATGTCTGTTGAGCCCCAATGTTCTACTCTTCTTACTTGCCTCAGATCAACAATAGAGTAATGATAAGTTTGGCCTAGGAGTTTCAACCGTCACCCTGCATGAACTGAATTTGGTTGTGATTCTTTTGCAAGTTACATGCAAAGCTCAGGCCAAAATGCGCTCAAAGAACAGGACGAAACAAGCAAGAGAAAGTGGGGCAAGGCGGTACAACTTCCATCATGAGGAGGTGGAAACATGGGGTCAGCTTCAGCTGCTCATTAGGGACCAGGGCTCCACGCTCTAGCCAGTTATCTGCAGCACAGACCAAGCCGGCATGTCTGACCCTCCTGTGAGGACAGAGGGGTCTCTGGATGCTGAGTTTCCCCTGGTAGCAGCTGAGTGTCATTTTGATCTGACCACGCTGCAGATCTGTTCAACATAACCACCACAGAAGGACGGCCAGGATTTGGAGGCTGTCCCAACTTCACCCAAGTGACTCATGATGTTCATATTCAGTCCTGATCACAGTAGCTCTTCAAGACCTTTGAGGCTCAACTGGACTGTAGTTCATTTGGGAAGAAATTAATGATTTCTAGTGGATGAACACTTTATCTTCCCAGGTAATGTATGACCAAAAACCACAGTAGAGACTCTGCTGTCCTGGGGTGAGCCTCCCAGTGTGGCGGAGACTCCTGCTCAGGGGCCCTTCTTCTTCCTCATCCTCCTTCAGCTGAAATACCAGATGAAATCCCATGTTCTGATATGATACTTAATCTTGATGTCAAATTGACAGGACTCAGAATCACCATGGAAACAAACTTCTGGGCATGCCTATGAGGAAGTTTCTAGATCAGGCTAGCTGAGGTGGGAATGTCCACCCTAAATGTGAGTGGTACCACCCCATGGGTTGGGGTCCTGGATTGAACAAAAATGAGAAAGTAAGCTGAGCATCAACCACCCCCACACCCCCCGCTTCCTGCCAGCATTCATCTTTCTCACACACACACACACACACACACACACACACACACACACACACACACACCGCTTCCTGCCAGCCTTCATCTTTCACACACACACACACACACACACACACACACACACACACACACCGCTTCCTGCCAGCATTCATCTTTCATCCCCCCCCCACTTCCTGCCAGCATTCATCTTTCTTGCTTCCCAACTGACCAGCTACTTCAAGCTCTGTGCCGTCCTGATCATGATGGACTGTATTCCCTCAAACTGTGAGCCAGATTCAAACCTTCCTCCCTTAAGTTGCTTTGGTTGTGGGTTTTGCCACAGCAATTAGAAAGTAACTAAGATAACTACAGTGGAAACACCTCCATGGGTGCTAGAAACATTTAGAGGGGTTCTATGGCCCACGTTTAATCATAGGAAATTAGTTCTAATTGACCACTTTCTTAAAAAGAAAACTGATGCTGTGGATTGAACTCAGGGCTCACATATCCTAAGAGCACGCTCTAGTATTGAGTTATACCTATATCCCATAACTTATGCTTTACCTCTGAGCTACATCCCTAGACCTCACAACTATTATTTTAAATCATAAGATAAAAATCTCATGCAGCACAACCTAGTAAGTTTATAAACATTGACTGTTTTCTTGAAGGATCAGAACCCACCAGAACATTCCAAGAGTCTCAGATTGCCAGCAGAAAAGAAACCTGCAGAGCTTTGTTTCCCCAGTGTGTCTGACAAGAGAACTCTTGTATTAAACAGTGCCTGCCTGTTAACACCTCTTGGAACCTGTACTTTGTGGGGACTTGTTTTGGGAAACACTGCCTGGGAGATAATTAAGAGCTTTCTGGGTTGTTCAGAGTCATCCTCCCCCACCTCGTGGCTATACCTGCATAAACTGCATAAGATAAAATCTACTCATCCTGGGGTCGTGCTCACTCATTCAACTCACACAAGATTATTAAGAGCCTCCTCGGTACCAGACACTGGCTCAGAACCAAGGACTCATCGAAGCATGAGGGTTCTGAGGAAAAGAGACAGGCAGAATGGAGAGGCCGGTTTGATGTGAAGGGTGGAGAGGCCAGCTCAGTGTGAAGGGTGGAGAGGCCAGCTCAGTGTGAAGGAGCTACCATGGGTTTTCTGTAAGAACTCTGCTCTGAACCGGAGGCTTAGAGGAATTTTCCCAGACAGAGGTTGATGGTCAGTGACCCATCCATCCATCAAGGCTAACACAAGTCCCCTGGCGACAACCAGTTCCATTCTCAAAGCATTCATCCCAGGAAGTTCTTGCAGGCCCCTGGCAAATGTGATTATCATCTGCTGCCTGTCTCATCCTCTTCTACCTTAATAAAGCAGAACTTGCTTTACTCAACATCTTGTGGGTCCAGGGCCTGTTTTCCTTCAAGCTTGTACTTCTGTGATAGATGAGCCAACGTTAGAACTCACAGATGAGGTGCAATGGGGTCACTGACCAGCTTCAGTGACGTAACTCTTTCCTGGTCCCCCCTCCAATCCTTCAGACATGAGGCTTAGAAGCTACATGCAGCCTAGTGAAGAGCAACCTTTAAGGCTGATCTCATGAAAGAGAGCTTGGGGGAGGGGAGGCTCCGAAACTTTGCTTCTCTCAGAAAGAGAGGGTGACAGTGCCATCCTCTCGACAAACCCCAGGCTTCCCACTGGTAAAACAGGGGGAGTAGAAGCAGAGGCAAAGATCTTCAGTACTTGCCAAGGTCAAGGGCATCTCAAGAATAACTCCTCCTATCCTTAGATTCTCTTGGTTCATCCACAGCTATTACAGAAGAGGATCCTGCTGGTGAGTAACTATAGGAGAGGTAGGTGTGGTAGTCTGAATATAATTGGCTCCCATAAGCTCATAGGGAGTGGCACTATTAGGAGGTGTGGCCTTGTTGGAGGAAGTGTGTCTCTGTGGGGGAGGGCTTTGAGGTCTCCTATGCTCAAGCTACTCCCAGTCTCAGTTGACTTCCTGTTGCATCCTGTTGTAGATCATGATGTAGGACTCTCAGCTCCTTTTCCAGCACCATGTCTGCCTGCAAGCTGCCATGTCCCACCATGATGACAATGGACTAAACCTCTGAACTGTAAACCAGCCAATCAAATGTTTTCCTTTATTTTTTTTCAGTTTTTAATCTTTATTGATTAAAAGTATTATTGTGCTGACTAGAACCCTGTTCTTCCAACTGGTGTGGGTGGCGCTTGTGCCTATAGGGTCTGTTGATGTTGCAGAAGGGGGCTGTCCACCGGGAGGATGCTGGAGTAGGTCAATTGTAGATGGTTGTTTTTTACCTTTTTTTGGCATTTTTGGGGGGCCTACCACCCAGCTCTCAAATAAATCACACACAGAGTCTTATTCTTTCTTATGAATGCCTGACCTTAGCTTGGCTTGTTTCTTGACAGCTTTTCTTAATTTAAATTATCTCATTTATCTTTTGCCTCTGGGCTTTTATCTTTCTCTATTACTGTATACTTTCCATTACTTCTTACTCTGTGGCTTGTTGTGTAGCTGGGTGGTTGACCCCTGATGTCCTCCTCTTCTTTTCTCATTCCTTCTTCCTTGTTCTCTTTTTCTCCTGCTATTTATTCTCTCTGCCTGACAGCCTCGCCTATCCTTTCTCCTGCCTTGCTATTGGCCATTCGGCTCTTTATTAGACCAATCAGATGTTTTAGAAAAGTAAAGTAACAGAGTTTCACAGAGTTAAACAAATGCAACATAAAAGAATGCAACACATCTTTGCATCATTAAACAAATGTTCCACAGCAAAAACAAATGTAACACATCTTAAAATAATATTCTACAACAGCCAATGTTTTCCTTTATAAGATTTGCTGTGGTCATGGTGTCTCTTCACAGCAATAAAAACTCTAACTAATACAGTAGGAGTTCTAGGTGGTTTGGAGGTGATGATTGGCTTCCTCCCACAGTTCTCTGACTTGTGCATATCCACCCATGCTTAGGCAACTGGATAGATGGTCTCCCTATTCCTAGGAGATCAGCACATTGATGCTTCTCTCAGCATGGACACCTGATAGCTTGCCTCACTACAGCCCAGATCTGCTGGGCTCACGTGGTCCTTCTGCTTCAGTCTCTAGAGCAGCTGAAACAGCAGGTGAGTTCCACTGAACCTGACATTACCTCCCACAGCTCTCAGCCCTCATGGCCCCCTTCAGTGAACCTCTTTCTCCCTTGGAGACCCCAGTGGCCTCTGCCTCATGCTATAAGAAAAGCCTCCACAAGCCATGAGACAAGTCCTGCATAGCTGTGGATGGACAGAGTGATGGGTGGGGCAGGTGTAAATGCTACAGGTACTGGATGGGGACCCTGTACACCAGACTCTGGAGTTGAGGTCTGATCCTATGCCCTGTCAGCAACAAGAGAAAACTAAGGGTCTTTGGTGAGGGTGGGGCTTTATCCAGAGTCCCTAAACACAAGCCAGAGATAGCCATGTGACCAGGGATGGTGGGATCAGCTCAGCATGGCAGGGGTTCCCATCAATGGCATACCGAGAAAACAGCCAGAAGGTCCAGGGAGCTCTGCCCACCAGAGCTGGGGTACTTTGTTTCCTGCTAGAATCTAGATGAAGTCACCAACATTAATCCCGGCAGCCACAAATGTGAAATCAGGTCAGCCGCAAGGCAGTTTAAGCCCCAAACAACATGTTTGTCATTTTTATCTCCGTACTGTAAGGTACCCCAAAGACAGGTTTATTGTCCCCATATCCAACAAAGGCCATTTGACTCATAACTAACACGGTGCTGGGAGAGCGAGATAATGGGATGTTTGTTTTTCACAAACCTCAAGAGCCTACACAGCCCTCAAGTGGCCAGCCCGCCTCAGCTCCTCCAGGGGCCAGCACAGTGGTGGTTTGGAGACACAGGCAGAATAGGGATCGAGATCACCAAGCTGCCAGGAACTGCTGATCAACTGGACCACGAGCTTTTGTGTAGAAGGTAAGATGTAAATAAAGACAGTGCCTGGCGATTTCATCTCTCTCACCCTTCATGAATTACGAGGGGTCAAAGGTCCCTGGTGTCCTCTACTCCAGAAAAGGTGGGGGCGGTGATCAAGTGAGATGATACAGAACATGGTTTCCTGAGGCAGGTGAGAAGGCTCGGTCAGTAAGCTGCCTGGTTTGCAAACATAAAGACCTGAGTGTGGATCCCCAATCCCTACGGGAAACCCAGGTAGACATCTGTGAGCCCAGAGCTGGGACTGGCGGGGACAGGAGGGTCCCTGGTGCTCACTGCTGAACAGCCTGGCCGAATCAGCGAGTTCCAGGTTCAGGGAGAGATTAGGTCTCAAAAACTGTAGATGAATGAGTATGGGTAAAATTTTAGAAAGGAGGCCAAGAGATTGATATCAGGTGACAAGAAGAGACAGAGTGAGGCAACAGGACACTAGTGATGGTGGTGGGGACTAGACATTGCCCAGTCTCAGAGCACTGGTCTCCTAGTTTGTCCACAGGGAACAGTTGATGCATTCAGGCTGCTCCAAGATGCCCTTCTTCCAGGAAAACAGTTAATTTAGCACATGACAAGTTGTCTTCCAGATGAGTCTCCTGCCTCGACCTCTTGGAGTGCAACAAGAAGCCAGTACTTAGGCTGCAGGGACAGTGTCCTGTGGCTGATGTGTGATGAACCCTAACCTTGCTTCTAACACTGCACCCACCAACTCTTAGAGCATGCCCAGTTTCTTGCTCCCTCTTGGTGATGCTTCAGTAAAGATTTGGTGATTTGGCAGCAGGAATTATTGTGTTGGGGAAGAGAAGCAGAGAAGAGCATGGGTCTTCAGAGATGACAGCCTGGCTTAGTTACTTTTCTGTGGCTGTGATGAAGGGGCCAAAGGAAACTTAAGGAAGAGTTTGGGGCTTATGGTTCCAGTGGGCTAAATGCCCGGAATGACAGGGATGGTGTGGCAGCAGAAATAGGGAGCTAAGAGATCATATCACAGGCACACACAGGAAGCAGTGATCCAGCAGGAAGTGGGTGAGGCTATAAACCCTCGAAATCGGCCTCACCGAGGTACTTCCTGCAGCAAGGCTGCACCCCGCCCCCCATCAAAGGTTCCATTACCTTCCCAAACAGCACCATCAGCTGGGGCCCAAAGGTTCAAATACACGAGCCTATGGACGATGTTTCTCATTCAAACCACAACACAGCCCGTCCCAGGAAATAGTCCATCTTCTGTCTGTCATAACAGATATTCCAGCCTCTAGTGGCCCCAAGTGCGGTCCCTCAGCACACAACACCGCATCTCACAACCCTGGCAGCCAGTGATCGAGCATGGCAGGACCAAGACAGGTTCCCTTAAATAGAAGGCGAGACTCCTCTGAAAGGGCCCATCTTACTTGGGCCTGATGGAAATGCTCTGGGAGCTGTTCTGTGGTCTAGGCACTTCTCACCAGACCTCTCTACTTCTTTCTCCTCTCAAGGGAGGCAGACATGCATTGCAGCCCACCAACCCCTGCTCCCGCCCAGTGTCCCCCAGTAAGTCCCTCATGTCTAAGTCCTCCTTGGCACCTGTTTCTCTTAGCACCCAAGATGGTAACCACCATGCCGGCCAACCAACACCACACCCAGTAAGTGTTCTGTGGGCAAAGCATGCACTTGGACGGGCAATAAATACCTTGAATTCTCTCAGATCTTCATTTTCAGCCTGTGTTATTCATTTAATACATGTGCATTAGGCTCCTGCTGATGGCAAACATGTGCTCTGCCTGCACTTCAGAGGCAGACAGGTTGCTGCCTGCCAACAGTCTGCACGTGAGTGAACCATAAGGAGTGATTAGATAGATAATTTGGCTATAATTGATATTAATGGTGTTAGAAATGACAGGTGATATCACTTAGCCCTTAACACATGCCAGGTGCTGGACTATATTTTAAGAAATTTACCCCGCCAGAGCTTTTAGGGGGCTATGAGGAACCAGAAGCCAAGGTGCACAGAGAAAGTCATTCAAGGTGCTATGGGAGGGAATGAGCCAGAAGAGGAAATGGGAGTTAGAGCCAAGCCTCGTCTTCAGGCCCACCTTGTAGGAGGGAGCCCCAAGCTGAGGCTCCATGGCCTGGTGGAGGGAGACCATTTCTGTTCACATGCCAGCTACCATCAACGAGAAGACATGCCAATGGGCAATGAAGCATGCTGGCTGAGGAGTCTAATAAGACTACTGCACTGGGCATCAGCCATAGCTGAAGCCAACAGCAATCCGGAACGGAGGGAAAAATCAATGTGTTGTTTACAGACGGTGATTTTATGAGTTTGTCTTTCAGACGTCAAACAGTCAAGGAGTAACACCTGACATCATGTTATTTTTTTAAAAATGCAATAAACTAGTTATCTGAGACAGAGATGGAGTGGATGTGAAAGGGTCAGGAGGCCCAGAGCCTGTCCACACGTTCCTCCAGGGGTAGGATCTCTCTGCTGCATACACTCCTTCCTGCAGGGAGCGGAAGGGGGCTCTCTGCTGCTCATCCCGCCATGCCCTTCTCTAGCTAAAACAAGAGAGTGGATTCCTGTTCGTGCTGTCTAGTACGGTTGGCACACCTGAGAGAGAAAGCTGTCGACGGGGGCTCTCTGTGAGCCCGTGAGCCCTTCCCAACAGAGCGGGCACAGGGGGGCTGGCGACAAGCCTTCATCAGGGGTCCACATTAAGAGGGTCTCCGCAGGACTAGCTTTGGTCATTATGAAAACTGTTTCCCTTGCCCACTCCTGGCCCTCCACCCATGGAGGCAGATTCACAGCTCCCACCTTCCATGTTATACTTAAGTTTTCCTCATAACAGAATATTACCACAACCATTCCACAGGCTGTAGACCCAGACAACCCCAGACTTCCTGGGGTTCATCCAGCCCCAGGACCTCCAGATCTAGCATGGTAGCAGACCTCACCACCTTCTATATTATCTCTATATTTATATGTAATATATATATACAAAGTATCTCTATATTTTTTGTAATTTTTTGAGGCAAGATTAACAAAAACTATTTATATACAAGAGTGTAAAACATTATCATCATCTCAGAAAGGCAAATATTGCATATTTTCTCTCATGTGTGGTTCCTAGATTTTATACAATGCATAAAATCATGCATAGACATGTGGGTATGAAAGGAGAAATGTCACTGCCTAGGGGAACAAAGGGACTAATGAGATGTAGGATGAGAAGAGGATAAATGTGCTCAACATCCAACATATATATATGAAAACTTCAGAAGAAAAATAATAAATAACTACCCGAATATTTTATGTGTCATTTCCAAATCGCTTGGGGTTGGGGATCAGCAACCTACTTTGGGAAGTTTCTGTGTATCCAGAGCTCAGAAAGCTATACATTGGATGTTCAAAAACCCCACATGGAGAATGGCTGACCCTGCCTGAGAGCATGCTGTCCATTATCCTAGTGGGGCAAGGTGAGGCTGAGAAAGACCATTCCCCACTCAGCAGGGCAGAGGTGAGGAAGAGAGGGAATGAGAAGGGAAATGTGGGGGTTGGTGGTCTACAACAGACCGGCTGCCCACATCTCAAGGCTTAGCTGATGGCACCCTAGACCTAGAGTCTGCGGCTAAGGGCTCAGCTCTCAGCAGGTGGACAGGAAACAAGTGTTGAAGGGATGACATGGATGTGTGAAATGAGAAGTGTGATCACAAAGGACAGGGGAGAAGGGCAAAATAAAACGGAAAGAAATACTAATGGTGTGCTTGGATCTGAAAGTGTTGGGTGGGGGCAACATCTGGTAACAGGATTGTCATAAAATTCACCTTGAGAGAGGCATGCTTAGCCACGAACCGCCCACCATTTTCAATGTATCTCCCACACTGAGAGACCAGCTTATCATCTTCCTCCAATATATGCATGTGCACACACACACACACACACACACACACACACACACACACACACACGACATCACAGTGCATTTGTCTCCTGCAGTATGGTCAAAAACACAGGTTGGTTGCAACTACCTCCCTAATCACTAAAACTGCATTTGAATAATTTGATTCTTACTGATTTGTATAGCTGAAAAAAAGAACTTGTTTGAGCTTAACTTTGGGCAGATGTGCACGCCAAGGAGGGGCATGGGCTGGAGACTCAAATATTGACCTTTTCAAGGAGCTTATGAATGATGGGAGCTGTTGGGACCACGGCGGCGGGCATCTGGAACAGGAGGTGTTTCTGCTTTCTGTAAGCCAGCACATGTAGCTCAAAGGCTGAAGAGCTTGTGAAGGGATTGCCAAGCCCAGAGAACTGGAGGAGACAACATGGAAGGCCAAACTGCTTGGGTTCTCCCGTTAGTCAGACTTGGGCATCACTCTAAGATGTACTCAGGCCAGCGGCTTCAGCGGTGGCAGTCTATCATGGCTGGATGACACACACCTCAGATCATGCTGGCCAGCGAGCAGAAACAGAATGCCTGTGCTGTGGGTTTCTTTCTTTCCTTTTCTATTCCATCTGGATCCCCAAACTGTGGGATGGTGCAGCAACACTCAGGGCATGCCTTTCCTTCCTTCAGTCCTCTCTGAAGACACGCTCACAGATACCCCTCCAGGTATACTTTATTACTCCCCCCAAACTCCTCCTCATCTTGTTCCCACTCTTCCTTTTTCTTCTCCTCCTCCTCTTACATAGGATCTCACGACATAGCCCTGGCTGACCTGGAACTCACTATGTAAGCCAATCTGGCCTTGAGCTCACAGATATCAGCTATAAGGAACTGTCTATTTTCAGTAAAAGATCCCCAAACATAAACACACAGGAACCTCAGCTGGTCTGAGCCTTGAGATGCCTTTTTTGGTTAGTCTTGGAGGACCAAGCCATTTCCCTTCTATGCCCCGAGACTGGAGTAAACCCACTGCAGAGTCATACTGGATCTGGATGGGACCCTGATCTCTTTCTCTTCTGCTGTGGAGGACTTGGTGGTGGCCTGATTTTCCATTGCAGATTTCTGAGCCAATAGAGGCTATCTACGCAGAACTCCTCTCTTGGGTCTGCCCCAAGGACATGCCTCCATAATATTTCTGAGCCTGTCTTTTCCAGGAAGAGCTCATGGACCTGCCACATGTACCCTGTCCCTAGTTCAGCCTCATCTGGCAAGAGCCAGGACCTGAAGATGAGCCAAACTCCCTGCTGGAGGGAGATGTGATGACAGACAGCTGGCCAGAACAGGAGCTTGCAAGTACCAGATGGCAGAGTCAAGACACTACCATAAGGGGTCCACCCCGAGCCCACCCCTGACAGATGCTCTGATTCTGTGGGGGACCCTCAGGTTGCTGCCTCCATTCCTATCCCCTCTTCCACCCCCTCTCCACTTACTTTACACTTCCCAAATGAAAACTATCTGGAACCACACAAGAAAAATACTGAGCAAAAAAGCAGGAGACAGGCTGTGTTACCATGATGGCTACACACAGAAGAATGAGTTCCTAGGCAATCTCCAACATCAGGACCCATGGGTCTAACTCTGCTTCACAGTAGCATCCCAAAAAAGTTCTCACCTGTTCCATGTCACAGGCAGAAAATGAGCATTTGGGGACAGCAGAAGCTATAGTTTGTAGTCGTACCCTGTCTGTGGTAAAGTGAGGTGTCTATCTGATGGCCACCTGCCTGAATGCAAGGACTCAGGGGTGCAGGCTCTGAGGTTTTCCTCAACAGTCGATTGATATGCAGCTTCTCTCAACTTCACATTTGTGGTGTGTGTGTGTGTGTGTGTGTGTGTGTGTGTGTGTGTGTGTGTGTGTAGGGAGCGGAGACTAACATGTCATTGTTCAGGAGCTGTCCACCTTTTTTTCTGTTTGTTTCTTTACCTGTTTGTTTATAACAGGGGTGTCTGACTGGCTTGAAACTTGCAGAATTGGCAAGGCTAGCCAGCCAGGCAGCTCCAGACCCCAGCCTGTCTCCACCTTCCCAGCTCTGTGAGCAAACATCCACTACCACACCCAGCTTGTTTTTGTTTTTTAAACATGGGTTAAACTTAGGTCCTCCTGCTGGCACACAGGCACTTTCGTGACTGAGCCCTCTCTCCGGCCTCCAGCTTCACCGCTCTCCTCTCTAAGCTGACCTGGGTATTGTGAGAATGAGCAAGGTCCTGGGGCTCTACAGTGTAAAGTGGACGTCATGATCAGGGTTTGGGATCTATCTGTTGTGAAGGCACACAGTCACGCCCCATGGACACCTCATGGTGCATGAGAATAAAAGCTAACAAAAGCAATGCCTCTCCGGGCCTCAGGAGCACCAGAGCTCTAACCCAAAGGACAGATGGCAGTTAGAAGCTTCAGGCCTCATTTGGCTGTCAAGGTGTGAGGGTCTTGGGAGGTGGGGAAGGTGTCACCTATGGCAAGGAACCATCTCAAAAATTTGTACATCACACACGATGTCCTGGATTGGACAATGTTCCCTCAAATTTGTGTCCTCCCCGGGGACTCGTCTGTCTCTACTTCTTCAGAGCCAGGGTTACACGTATGGAGCACCACGCCCAGCTTTTTAAAATGTGGGTTCTGGGGATCAAAGTCAGAGCTTTGTGCTTGCAAGCTATCTTTCCAGCCCCTGGGGATAGTCTTTATAGATGAAATTCATCAAGATGAGGTTTAACTGGAGTAAGGCGGGTCTTAACTCCCACACCAGAGTCCTTCCACGAGGAGGTGAGGCTTCAGAGGTACACGTGGGGGGGTCGATGTAGGGGGGACCCATGAGGTGTTCATGAGGATGCCAGGGACTGATGACAGCCACCAGAATTGAGAGGGCCCAGGGAGGCTTCTGAGGGAGCCCAGCCCTGTAACACCTTCTTCTCAGACTTCTAGAATCTCAGGGCCTGAGAGAGCAAGACGGTCCTGTTGTTTTCAAGTCACCCAGCAGGCGGGCAGTCCTTTGCTGGGAAGCCCGGGGATCTAACACAATGGCCATGGAGGATACTGAGACATCATGCTTTGTGTAGCTGTCACGTTCATCCTGCAGGGACACAGTAGCGAACCATCACTTCACAGAGGGACACCACAGGGGCTCCACTCTGCTGGGGGAAGCGGTCAGTGGCACCCCCACTTTCTCAAGCGAACCATCACTTCACAGAGGGACACCACAGGGGCTCCACTCTGCTGGGGGAAGCGGTCAGCGGCACCCCCACTTTCCCGTAGCCTGCCATGCATGACCCCTGCACCCTGACAGAGTGAGTGCAGCCTCGCTGGGCTGGCTCAGAGCCACAGAGGAGCTGGGCAGTCCAATTACTCTGTTTTCTCCTACAGCCAAGGCCTTGCCGCTCCACAGTGATATTCCTTTATGTTGCTAGAAGTCATTCCCAAGGGCTGTATTCATATTCCTGCATCTATAATCTTACTTAATTTCTGCACTGGTGACTCAGAATTGTCTTGGAAACATTAATTACTGGGTGACTACATGAAAGGGTGATGGCCTAGGTCATCTTGGAGCAGGAGAGGATGTCAGGTCCTTGTTAAGAGCTGTCCCCAGCTGGTCTGTGTGCGGAGGTGGCGTCTGTGGGAGCCACAGGCTCTGGTTGACTTTCCACCCGCCTCATTAGCATCTGGGCATCTGTTTTCCTGTGTCCTGGTTATCAGAGGTCCATTTCCCTGAGACCCTTCCCTTTCATGTTTACTTCTCTTTTCTTCCCTAGCCTAATGAAGCTTGGGGAAGGAGAAGACCGAATTCCTAGTAACAGGGCAGAAAGTAAGAATAAATAATAGAACGGAGGGCCATGGAGTTCTTGTATGGGTCAAGTCTTCAGTATTGTAGGGCATTAGGGTTTTTTTTTTTTTTGCTTCTCTCCTAGAGAACACAGACCTCTTCCTACCTCTGCCTTCCTGTTCCCCAGTTGAGTTCAAAGAGCCAACCTTTGAATACCTTGTATAGACCTGGCTGAACTCAATAAGTATCTTACATTCTGGGGCAGGGAATAAACTGGACTAGGCTCCCAGAATGAAAAACAGACTTGTTGAGCCAGAAGACGGCTGGCTCAGTGGGTAAAGTGTTTGCCACACAAACATGAGGACCCGAGTTTGGATCCCCAGCTACGGAGTTAAAAACAAAAACAAACCTGAGCTGGCAGCCCATATCTGTAATTCCAACGATGGGAAGTGGAGACAGGAGGATTCCTGGGGGTCCATGGCCAGCCAACCTAGCAGGACTGTGAAGTTCCATGTTGCAATAAGAAACCCTGCCAGGCAATGGTGGTGCATGCCTTTAATCCCAGCACTTAGGAGACAGAGGCAGGCGGATCTCTGTGAGTTCAAGGCCAGCCTGGTCTACAGAGTGAGTTCCAGGACAGCCAGAGCTGTTATACAGAGAAACCCTGTCTGGAAAACACCCCTCCCTGCCAAAAATAATAAAGAAAAAAAGAAACCCTGTCTTAAGAAAATAAGGTGGATAGCTCTAGAGGAGTAACATACAAGGTTGACCTCTGGCCTCCACAGTCATGCATGCATGCATTTGCACATACATATACACCAGCAAACACAAATCCATTGTGTGTGTGTGCATGTGTGTGTGTCCGTGTCTCTATGTGTGTGTTTGTTATGGTTTGACTCTGAAATGTCCTCTAAGACTCATGTTTTGAACACTTGTTCCCCAGGGTGAAGTTTTAGGCCTATTATCTAGGAAGCAGGTCACGGCAGGTTTAGGCTAGACCCCAGGATCTCGATGACTGCTTCTTGGTCGGCTGTGATTTGAACAGCCTCTACCACACACTCCCACAGCCATGACTAAGCTGTCCTTCATGGCTTCCCTGCTGTAATGGACTCTGGAAAACTGTGAGCAACATCAGCTTTCTCCTGCTCTTTCCTGCCTGGGAAGAATGTCAAGGTGGGGGCACTTCATAACTCCTGGTGCATGCCCGCAGCCTCACATGGTCCCCAGTCCATACCTCAGCTGCACACGCAGTCCACAGTGACAATGCCATGAGAGTGAAGCCAGCAGCCTTGCTCTCTGCCCTGCACGTACAAGGGACATTTTCTTGGTTTCCTCTGGCCACTCTCTTCCCATTAGGACAGGAATCCATGAAGCCCAGGGAGAAGGCTTTCACATGTGTATGTGGTATGCATATGTGTATATGCAAGTTTTTGCATGCATGCATGAACATGTGTGTGCACTCCTGTGTGAGTGCATGTGGGAGACTAATACGGTCGATGCTAGGAAGCATCCTCCATCACTTTTTATTCATTGAGGCCAGGTCTTCATTCAAACCCAGAGCTCACCAATATGGCCAGGCTCACTAACCAGCCTACCATGGGTTCTCCTGTTTCCATCTTCTGAGGCTGGAATTACAGGAGGGCTGCACAATCCACTCAGCATTCACATGGATTCTGGATTTGAACCCTGGTGCTTGGGCTTGCATGGCATGTGCTTTAACCACTAAGCCACCTCTACTTTCAGCCATTTCATTCAGTCTGAGCTTATGTGGGAGCTAGAGAAACACTGGAATGCTGTTATCAACATTAGACACAAGACGCCAATGTCTTTAGAGAATGGACACTCCAGACCTGAGAATCCACTTCACATCCCATCCAGCACTGTTAGGGGAAAAAAAAATCACAGGAGTTCTATTGACAAAAGGCTCCTTCATTCACAGCGGGTTGAACTGTATCCCTCTGCTCTCTCCACTAAGCCCAACCCTTGTCTCTGTGAATAGGAGCTGAACTGAAACTTGGCTCTTGACAGATAAAATAAGGGCAAGGACCTTGAGATCAGCCCAGCTTGGGGTGGACTTTTAACATAATACATCTTTCTCGATGGAAAGTTAGGGAAACAGACACCAACATACAAAGATTCAGGCCCAGAGACAGGAGAGGCATGTCTGCAAGCTAGAACTCTAAGGACTTCCAGGAATCCCCAGAGCTGGGAGACAGACATGAACAGTTCCCTCTTAGAGCCTCCAGAAGAGCTTAGCCCTACTGATACTGTAGATTCACCCCAAACTGTGAGACAGTCCATCTATCCTGTTTGTAATACTCATCACAGCAGCTACCGGACACTGATACTCCCGGACAAGCTCTGCCACACACATTTTTAGGGCGGTTTGAAGCTACCACTCTGTAAAGGGAAGCAGAGAAAGGCAGTAAAAGAACCGTACACCATCTCTGTGTGTGTACTCATGCATGTGTACATGTCTGTATTTGTGTGCATGTGTGGGGACATGTGTGGTGCCTACTTAACCTATCAAAGCAGATGCTGGCCATCAGTCTCTCAGCACCTACCATCCCACCCCCTACTCTGAACCTCTCCAACCCCTGAGCTTCCCTTCCCTTCCCTTCCCTGACTCCTCTAACCCAGCCGTTTGGGCTACATGTCCTCTTGGTCTCTTGGTCTCTGGGTTCCCAGGTACCCCCTTTGCTCCTCCTCTCTTCTCTTCCTCTCCACTCTCTCCCAAACCCCTCCTCTCATGGCCATGTTCAGTCTGCACCCTTCCAGGTGTCTCTGGCTGTTTTCTCCCTCATGTCTACAATAAACCTTCTCCTCGCCCATACCTAGGAGTAGTCATATTCATTGTTTTCATTCATCCAGCTCCCAAGTGTCTCGACTGTCAGTGAAGTTTCTACAGAAAGAAGTTTGCAGGTCCCTAACCACCTATAAAATAGTGAGGGTCACAGTCACAAGCTCTAGTGGGATGTCTAGAAGTTTGCGGTCCACGGCCACCTATGGAACAGTGAGGGTCACAGTCACAACTTCAGCTGAGTGTCTACATTGCAGTCTGGTCAACTTGACAAAAAAATGAAAAGCTTTAAATTCATTCTTGCCTACCCTGTGGTCTTCCAAAATATGCCCTACCTTATAAAATGGTTTCAAAACGAACCCATATCTTTTCTGCCCTACAGAGTGGCCCTTTCTCCCACACTAGTTACTTCCAAGGATGAAATCATTGTTTGTTTTTTCTAATGCTTCAAAATTTGACTGATTCAAATGTGGTACTTGATCCTCATCATCAGCACACCTCCCAGGACTGTCTGTCCTCCTCAGCTGCCTCTCAAGTTGCCATGTTCACCCACTGACAGCAGGTGAGATGCCTGTCACCTCATAACGGGATGAGTTTAATCAGCCCTCAGCACACTGATCTCCAGTGTGCCACTCTAAAGTGACAGGACAATCAGACCCTTTCACAAGAACCTGCCAGGGCTCCCAGCTACCTCTCCACCTGTGGATACTACAGGCAGCCCTTGTTTTGTTAAACTGGCCATTCATTTTTTTCTCCCCAGGGGAAATCCTGTGCTTCAGAAGAGGTCAGCTGACCCACATACTCAGGAGGGTCCTGTGTTCTTCTGTTCAGTTGTGTTGGGACCTAAAATAGAATGAGATATGGTTCTTGACATAGAAGTTCTCCTGCCTGGATGTGGCTCCTTCACCAGGAAGTCGCTTGAGGGCTGGATGGCAAAGGATGTGCAGGAATTGACCAGGGGAGGAGAAGGACTCTTCAAAGATCTGCCACATCTGCTTGCTCACATCTGGACAGAAGAATGGCTTTGCTCAGTCTGACTGCAGCCAGGGACTGGCACAGAGTGACAGGGGGGCAGTGCTGAATGTGTGGTCTCCTCTCCAAACTCACATCCCAGGGTTCTAAGCGCCAAGGTGAAGTTACCAAGAGGTGGGCCCCAGGAGATGACTCCGTCAGGAGGATGGGTTCTCAGGAACGAGTTTAGCACCTTCCTAAAAGTGGCATACGGGAACCCAACAGTCCCTCCTACCATGTGAAGACACAGCAAAAACGTCAGCTCTGACCCAGACCCTGAATCTGCCACCTCTATGTCTTGGTCATCCGGGCCTCCAGAGCTGTACAGAGTCTTTTCTGTTTTTCATGAGGTGTGGAATGTACAGCATTTTGATACAGCAAGCCAAGTGGATGAAGACAACCAGGCAGGACCCTGTGTGAAGACCCTCTAGTAACTCAGCTCATGCTGCCTCTCCCTGTCACTGCCCAGGTCCTTTCTGCTATGTGCCAGGTTCAGGAGCTTCCTATTTCCCCCACGGAAGCATTTGAAAGCTCAAAGCAACATGTCCTAATGATAGACTTCCTTTCCACTCTGTTACTTCTCTTACATGAACTTCCTGTGTCCCGAGACCAGCATTGGTTTCCTGAGCTGGAAAGGGGTGGGGGAGCATTTTATTGCTCCTGCTCTTCATAAATCAATGGCTAAGTTCTGTCTACTATGTGTTGACTCTACCCCATCCAGAAATGTCTTCTGCATGCTCACGTGCTCACACATATGAACACTTGGCCCCTAGCTGGCAGTGCTGATTTGAGAGGTTGTGAAACCTTTCAGGGGGTGGAATTTCACTGGAGACACTGGGTCACTGGTGGAGAGTGAGGATGGGACCTTGGGGTTTATAGTCCAGCTTCATTTCCTATCTTGTCTCTGCTTCTAGATCTGTCCAGATGTGAGCAAGCAGCTTCATGCTCCCACAGCCAAGAGTCATTCCTGTCTCCATCCCTTTCCTGCCATGAAGAACTTGTATTAGTCAGGGTCCTCTAGAGTCACAGGACTTATGGAATGAACATTATCTATCTATCTATCTATCTATCTATCTATCTATCTATCTATCTATCTATCTACACACACACACACACACACACACACACACACACACACACACACACGGGAATTTATTGGAATAACTTAGAGGCTGTAGTCCAACAATGGCTAGTTATAAATGTAAAGTCCAAGAATCTAGTAGCTGCTCAGTCCCATGAGGCTGGGTGTCTAGGCTGGTCTTCTGTATTTGCTGGAATCCCAAGGAAAGGAATAGATTTGGGTTAACAAGATGAGAACAAACCCTTCCTTCTACCATTGTCTCTACATAGGCTTCCAGCAGAAGGTGTGGTCCAGATTAAAGGTGTGCCTTCCTGCCTCAAGGTCTAGATTAAAGGTGTGTGTTATTCCACCTCAAGATCCAGATCAAAACCTTGTGTCTTCCAGGCCTTAAGATTCAATCAAAGGCATGTTGTCTTCCTGATTCAAGATCTGGATCATAAGTGTGCCCTCCATTTCTGGATTGTAGTTCATTCCAGATGTAGTCAAGTTATGGCCATCACAAGACTGTACCTTAAAACTGTGAGCTGAGGTAACCTTCCTTCCTTTAAGTTGCTGCTTCTTGGGTATTTGGTCACATGAGAAAAGAAACACATCCTAATAACATCATCCTGCAGGAGACTGAGTCCCTCTTGGCCATTCTGTCCTCCTTTCTCAGGAACAAGGTTTTAGCTGGATAAGAAGATTATACCCTGCCTCCCTTGCAGCTAGAATAAAGCACTTATACTCAGAGGACACAAATGTTCTTCTGTCTTACAAAAGCCACTATGTGCCACAGGCTATTTAACAAGCACCCCAAGAAACAAGAGTTCCTGAGTTGGGGAGATGGCTCAGGCAGCAAAAGGCTTGCTGTGAAAACATGAAGACTTGAGTTCAATCCCTGAGAACCCATGTTATTAAAAAAAAAAAAGCTGGACACAGTAGAATACTTCCTAGTATTTGGAAGGAGGTGACAAGCAGATCCCCAGGGCTAGCCAGCAAGCTCCAGGCCAGTGACAGTCTGTTGGATTAGCAGCTGAAGAGCAACAGCCAAGGCTGGCCTCTGGCTTCCATGTACCTCCACACTCATGCACACACATATGCATACACACCACCCTTTTAAGCACATGGACACAAGCTGAGGCCATGTGGTATAATCTTCTAGACAGGAAATAAGAGGCAGGGGCTGGGAGCCAGGATCTGATGAAAACATCACCCTACTCTATGTACAAGCATATGGAGAGCTTCAACAAAGACTTTGAACATATCAGAAGAGCCAATGGAATGTTCTATTCTTAGTTAACACTGTAACTGCAGATGCCTTCGATCCTGGCTCTTCCAGACAATTACCCCATAGTCCATGCCAACAGAACTTTACATTTATCTTCCTGTCTTACTGTAAATATAATCCAATTTCAAAGGCAAATGTGCTATATGCCCTCCTACACATGTCTTATTTTATACCTCACATCCTGTCTTTCCATCAAGATAGAAAAGCTGTCCTAGATACCAGAATGAGGCCCCCCACCATGCCCTCAAATGTTTAACTGCTTCCAAGAGGTAATCATTTCAGGATGAGATCTGGGGGGTACTTTTCATGACTAGAAGGCACCCAGGATATTCCTCGATGGCCAGGAGTTTACAGTGATTTCTAGATCTGTCATAGACCCCTTCCTCCTACAAAGGGAGGAAAGGAGACACGGGTGGGAGGTTGGATGAAGTGAAGATGCTGGGGAAAGTGACCGGGGTGTATGAACAGGGTCCCAGAGGCAGAGTCTAAGCAGAGAGGTCCAGCACAGTCCAGCTGCATCAGCCTATGGGGACAGACAGACCTCAACAGGTTCTGGAAGAGTTATGCTGCCATCATTTACTATTTGCTCTCCATCCCTCTTTCCTTTCCTCTCTCTTTCCTTCCTTCCATCCCTCCCTTTCTTCACCCCCTTTCCTTTGGTATACTTACATGTTGTGTGTGTGCATGTTTGTGTGTGTGTGTGTGTGTGTGTGTGTGTGTATGTGAATGCACGTGTGAGGATGTAGATCAGAACATAGTACCAGGTTTCTTCTTGACTTACTCTCCATATTACTTTTTTTTAATTTATTCATTTTATGTATATGAGTGTTCTACCTACATGTACACTTTTATGCCAGAAGAGGGCATCAGATCCCACTAGAGATGGTTGTGAGCCACCACATGGTTGCTGGGAATTGAACTCAGGTCCTCTGAAAGAGCAGCCAGTGCTCCTAACTGCTGAGCTATCTCTTTATTCCCCCCCCCCCCTTATCTTATGTTTTAAGACAGGGTCTCGTATTAAACTTGGAACTCACTGGCTGGCTGGCTGGCCAGGGAGCTTTGGGGATCCTCCTGTCTCTACCTCCTCAGCACTGGATTACAGATGCACGCTGGCATGCCTGGTTTTCACATGGGCACTGAGGATCCAAATTCAGGTCCTCACGCTTGTACAGCAGGTACTTCACCCACTGAGGCATCTCCTCAAGCATCCTTTCTTGCTGATTATGTGTCCACACAGGTCCAGGCTGGTTTAGAACTCACTGTGTATCTGAGGCTGACCTCAAACTTGGGGCACTCCTTCTGCCAAGGGCTGAGATGACAGGTGTGGGCTGCCACCCCTGGCTCTTGGTCACTTTGGCTGTCATACCTTGGAGCTTTTAAGGGAATTCTCTTCCTGTGAGCTGAAATCCTTAGGGTTCTACAGCTGGTGTCCCTTTTCAGAGACTATCCTAATCATTCAGACAATGACATGTTCAGACACAAAATGTACAGAGTCCTGGGGGTGTAAATACTTTCCTAGGTAGCAAAAATCAAGTATACATAAAACCAACCGTGTCCTGACAAACCACTCCTTGCTGCTCCATCCCAAACAGTAGTAGTAACTCCAAAGTCACCATGCCACCTGTCCTCATTAGCTTTAACTGTCAACGACACAACCCAGAAACCACCGGAGCAGAAAGCCTATTGAGGCATTCCCTAGATCAGACTGGATGGTGGCATGTCTCAGAGACATTGTCTTGAATGTTCATTGGTATAGGCGGGCCCAGCCCATTGGGTAGGTGGTCCTGAACTCTATAAAAAAGGGAGCTAAGCACAGGAGAGCTAGTCAGAGGGCAGTTCCTCCAGGGTTTCTGCTGTCAGTGAGATCCCTGGTTAAAGTAGTCAATGCTGCCTGAATGGCAGGCAGGCCCGACTTCAGGCCCCCACTGTGAGTTCCTGCCCTGACTTCCCTAGAGATGATAGATGGTTACCTGGAAGTAGAAGATAAAAAAAAACCCTTTTCTTTCCTGAGTTGCGTTGGTCATGTGTGTTGAGGCCATGTCAACACTGGGTACCTTCCCCAATGGTTCGCCATTCATTTTTTTCGTGACAGTCTCTCATCTAACCTAAAGTCCACGGATTTGGCTGGATTGGCTGGGCAGTGAGATCTGACTGTCCCTGCTTCACCAGCAGTGAGATTTCAGCTGCTATACCCCGCTTTTTAAAACATGGGTGCTGAGGGTCTGAAAGCAGGTCTTCGTGCTTACACAGTAAGTCTTTAGTGACTTAGCCACCCCCCACCCCCCACCCACCCACCCCCCGCCGCCCAGTCTGCCTACCTCCCTTTTCTCCTTCCTTCTTCCTTCTTGCATTTTTGTTGTGTTTTTAAAACAGGGTCCCATTCTGTAGCCCAGGCTGGAACTCAAAGCAATCCTCCTGCTCTGGCTTTCCAAGTGCTAGTATTATAGGTATGAGCAAAACCTACCTTTTAAAAAGTCATGTTCAATAAGATAAACACATGTAATCTTGAGCAGCAGGAGGGCCTTTCGTCACATGGCCAAGTCCTAGCCCCACCCAGAGCCAGGGCTGCCTCAGTCAGTCATGGTACCAAAGGGGGTAAATTTCACCCTTATTAAACACAAGTCCTAGCATCACCATAGACAGGGTCCCATCCCAAATACTGGAAGAGGATGCTGCGTATCGGGACCGAACCAAAGCAGAGTGTGCCGCATGGCTGGAGGGGAAGATGGGCACACGGGGCCACAGGTGACGGCTGCAGCACTGGCCCTTTCATCCCCCTGTGCCTCTTCCATCTGTACTCTTATTATCATTCTCATCTGACTGAGCGCCGAGTTCTCGGATGCTAGCCGTCCCGTTTCCTGCCACCCACCAGAGGAAAGGTCTGTGAGGCAGAGTGCTGCATCCCTCTGCCCAGGTCACACACTCCACTCTGCATCTGTCACAGCCCTGCACATGCTCCTAGAGTGGGCACCCCTGGGAGGAGCTGTGACAGGACTGGCTTCCCATAATTCAACTCAAAGCACAACTTCTTGGGACCAGAGGCGGGTGAGTTCAGGCTGGTGTCATGATCAGAGATGAGAGGAAATGGACTGTCACCAAGGTGAGGACCCCCTCAGAGCAGGCCTATTACAGGGAAGGTAATAGACAGAACTAGAATTCCACCCTTCAGTTCACTTCAGCAAACTCGGATCAGCTGCCCACTGTGCGGGCAAGACTGGATAGACTATACATCAAACTTCTGTCTGATTAAAGGCCGAGTGTTCTGTGGGGCTTCTGAATAAGAACCTTTCATTCCAAGGGGTACTATGGAGCCCCATTTCCTGGGGAGTTCTCCAAAAGCCTGGATGTCTAGGCCCAGAGCATGAGCCGTAGTGGAGACAGGCACAAGGCCCGCCTCCTACTGGGCTGAGTGAACAGTTCATGTATATGCCAGGCTTTTATGGTCTATGTCTGACCTAGCAAACCTGGAGAAGTTTACACAGACAATTTAATTTTAATTTGGCTTCATTTTTCTCTTACTAAATTATTTGTTTCCTTATTGTTTTTGTTTGTTTGTTTTTTCAGATAACCTTGCTATATAGCCCTAGTGGACCTGGTACTGACTTTGAACTTGCAGCCATCCTCCTGCTTCAGCCTTCAAAGTGCTGAAGTTATAGGCATACACTACTAGCCTGACTTTTGATGGGTTTACTTACACCCACAGACTACAGAAGATTTGGTGTAGGGAAATCAGTGTTCACAATACAACAAAAACAGAAATCTTTATACTGTGTACAAGGAGGTGTTATGATGTGGATACGGTTTGTCACCTCAAATCTCACACTGAAATGTGGTTCCTGACAGGCTCAGGAGGTGGTAACCTTCTAAACATAGTTAAGTCGTGGTGGTTCTACCTTTAAGGGTGAGTCTATACTGTTTTTAAGAGACTGGGTCAAGAAGTTGGATTCATGAAGACACCGCCCTCCCCAGAGATGAGTGCTCCCAAGTCTGTCACTCTCTTCTCATTGTCCAGTCTGTGTTAATTACCATCTACAGCAAAAAGAAGCTTCTCTGATGAGGGCTGAGTGGCACTCTGATCTACGGGTATAGCAATACATCATTAGGAGTCATTTTATCGCTCCTTTAGTAAAACAATAAGAAGTTTTCCCCTGGGCTCATGACCTATCTAGACTCAGATTCTTGGCCACTTTAATGGTGTCAGGTGTGGGTTCCATCTCATAGAATGGGCCTTAATTCCAGTCAAAAAGGGGTTGGTTGCTCCCATAAGATTTGTGCTACTCTATTGCACTAGTCTATCTTGCTGACGGGTCACTCTTGTGGGTTGCAGGATTTGCAGGTAGATGCCAATGATTATTGCTTTTTCTCTTCTGGTAACATGCAGAGTGTCTTCCAGTGTCCTGATTCATTATTCTGAAAGTTGGCTGGAATAAAGCATGGTCACCCTGGTGCCATGGCTCCTCCTCCTGTGCTTGCTGACCACTGTCACATGTGCTACCTCTATATGATGCCACTTGTCACAAAGCCCTCGGCAGAAGCCATGAAGATGCTGGTACCACGTTCTAGGAGACTCTTGGATTGCCAGCACTGTAAGCGAAACGCAACAAAACAAAATCCCTGTTTTCTTTATAAGCCCACCAGTCTCAGGTGTTTTGCTCTAGCAACAGAAGCCTACGACAGGAAGCTTCATTTCCATGGCTACACAATGGAAGAGCTGAGGTGAATATTCTCTCTGTGTAGACAAAAATGTTGGGAAGTATTCAGTAGTGGGCATTCCCACATGCCCAGAGTGGTCTGGTCCAGCAGTCTTCAACGGGATAATCAAAGGGGGCTCTGGCTAAGGAAGAAGATAGCATCCTGGTTCCTGAATATCAAGCTCAAAGCAAATATGTCAAATACAATGAAAGTGAGCTGGAGAAGCGGAACACAGTGAGGAAGCAAGGAGAGGGAGTCATGCCTCAGACCAAAACTGCAACCTCCTGCACCTCAGGATAAGAATCCCCCTCATTAGAGAGGCACTGTACCCTGAAAGCGCCCCTAACCACTTCTAAGGAAAGATAAACAAGATTCTTTTGGTAAAGAAAACGACTTCCTGAATTCAGGCAGCATTTACTGGCACAGCTGGTCAGAGGCTGACCCAAAGGAAGGAGGAGGGCTGGGAATGTGGCTCTATTAGAAGCCATACTGGCTCAGTATGCACAAAGCCTGGTTGGATTCTCAGCACTGGATAAAGTATGTGTGCTGGTGCACGCACACTCCGGTCCTGCAATCCTAGCACTCAGGAGGTAGAGGTAAGAGGACCTTAAGTGTGAGGTCATCCTTGGCTACACAATGAGTTTTGGGGACAGCCTGGGTCACATGAGATCCCTCTTTAAAAAAGGGGGAGGGGAGGAGGAAAGAAGATGAAAGGGGAGGGGAAAGAGAGGAGGGAAGAAGAACCGAAAAAACAAGTCCCCAGGGTCACTCAGCCATGCCAAAGCCTCGGCACAAAGCTGAGTTCCCCCACTCACATGTATTTCTACTAATTCACTGGTTCTCCAGGTAGGGCATCTGCATTGCCCAGGAGCCCCCTCCCGCCCCACCCCCAGATGTGGAGATTCCGAGCCCCCATTTCAGACTGACAGAACAAGACAGCATTGAGGACTGTGCAAGGGAAGGCACTGTGCATGCACACACGCACGCACCCCTGACAGCCACGGCCCTAGGCCAATCCTAGCCAGTCAGCACTGCAAACTCTCCCATCCTGTCTCCTGTGTGTCAGGAAAGGGCATGCCTGGGAGAAGGAACCACAGCCTTGGAGAACAGAGTAGAACCAACCCGTCCCACAAGGCCAGCATGGACAGGAAGACCCAGCATGGTTACCCGTCCTCTTTTGGAGCCCGGGCAACCATGTCTCTAGATGAGTGACAGTCTGCTAAGTGATTCTCCTGCCCAAATCCCCCACACCTCCATCACTCTTGAGATGAAGAACAAGACTCAAGCAGAGTCTGGGCCCCACTGTCCAGGCGCCTTGTCCACTGTCTCGTCTCTCCCGGCGGCAGCTCAAGCCATGCCTCCCTCTCTCCTCCGCTGCTGGAGGCACAGGCCTCCATTCTTCTCCGAATCTCATCACACTCCATAATGGTGTGGGACTCTTGTCTGGACTGTTCGGTAACACCTTTCACCCCATCTCTTCACCTGCTCAATTCCTTCGCTTCCTCCAGGCTCCTTCCGGACTGTCTCCTCTGGATTATGTATCTAAAGCTGCACAACAGATTCTGGGACTTATCAAACCACCGCTGATTTATTATTTCATGCAGTGTCTGTGGGTTGTGGATGGGGAAGAAAGACACTGGGGACATCAACCTCTCCAACAGCACCCGTGCTGGGTATGACAGATAAAGCCAGGAGACGCTTTCCGGCTGTGGGGAAGAATTCTGCACACAGGCTGCCAGCCCCAAGTGACTTTATCCTGTGTCACGTAGAACTCCCTAACACCCCTGCCCCCATTTAGTGGTTCATAACAGTAAGCTTGTGTAAGTTCATAGTTAATAAGGCCCAGGAATCCAGGGCCAGGGTGGCTGAGAGGTGCCATCCCAGCTTCTCATGTGGCTGCTGCCATGGGTTTGGCTGGCCTGCCTTCCTCTAGGAGCCTGGACTGGTGCTTGTGGATCTACCTCCAACTCACTCATGTGGCGCTTGAAGTCCAGTTCCCAGTCTGCTGAGGAGCTAAGGATCGGCTCACGAAGCAGCAGCCAGTTCCCAGTGAGGACAAACCCAAGGGAGTGAGCTTCAGGGATGTGTCTCTGCTACCGGGGTCTGCCACCGTTGGTCCTGGCTGTCTGAGGTCTTCATGCTTACACAGCAAGTGCGTTCCCAATGAAATCACCTCACCAGCATATCACGGACACTTTTTTACAGCTACCACATCCTCCCCCTTCATAAAGTCAAGGCCTCCCGCTAGACGGCTCAGGGGCCGCAGCAGGCCAGCTTCCACAGCTTAGGACTTGCCACTGTAGCAATTAAATGATTATGTGTATAGTTTATAGGGTGCTGTCTGTCTGTCCATCTTCCTAAACTGGATTCTAGAAAGGCAAGGACGGTTGCAAGCTATAGCCTCAGAAAGCACAGAATTGAGGGGCCTGACGATTACTGGGTGGCTAGAGAAATGAGTAAGTGTACGACAGATGGAGTGAATGAATGAATGAATGAGGAGGGAAGGAAACTTGAGGGGAGAAGAAACAAGTGGAAGGGGAAAGAAACAAGACGAGAGAGAGGTCAAACGCACAGTGATTTTTCTCCAGTGCCTTGCTAACAGGATGAAATGTAAATTCCTCCTCTAGCAGCATGCCAATCAGCCTCGCTTCCTTGAACTGTGGCTCACATACTGAGTTATGGGCTGGAGCCCCTGGCGCAGCCTTGGACAGCAGGAAACACCTCAGATTGCCTCAGCAGGATGCTGGCCAGACAGGAAAGCTATTTCCCAATAAATGAGACGGAAGAGCCTGGAAGTCACATCTCCTTTTGCAAATGAGGTCTCCCTCAGTCTCCTTCTGGTAGTGATGGGCTCCCAGCCATTTGCTGCCATCGGAGCGCCCAGGGAAGCCAGCTGGCAGGTATGCGCAGACTTCTCTAGGGGTCACCCTATGTGCATCGGGAGAGGAAAAGGCCCAAAGACTGCAGTCCGAGCCTCTCTTCTCCATGGGGTTGGGCCCTTTTTGATGGTCTGACTTCGGTATCTGCTAGGCCAGCCTTCCACTTTCTACCTCCCCTTCCTGGGAAATGTCAGACAAGGGAGCAGGAAGGTGACAGAGAGGAACAACAGGGGAAAGGGACTGTGAGACAAGCACAGGACGGAGAGCACACCTCACAGTGGGAAGCTGAGCGAACAGAATCGAGAGGAACACAGCGTATCCAGAGAACAGCCATGCACATGCACATCTGAAGGCAACATGGCCTTCTCCCCCACACCGAGTACCGACAGCATGCTCTCTGGTGCCAAGTGCTCAGCAAACTAAGAGACATTTATCCCAACCCAGATGTCAGACTCAGCCAGTGAAAGCACCTGCCCCACAAACCTGAGGACCTGAGTTTGATCCCTGGAACTCACAATGGAAGGAGAGATTTACAAAGCTGACCTTGAACTATGGTACACACATGCCTGCATGTGGGCACATGCGTGCGTGCGCGTGCGTGCGTGCGTGCGTGCGTGCGTGTGTGTGTGTGTGTGTGTGTGTGTGTGTGTGTGTGTGTGTGTTTTACAGGCCAAAGTGATTCATACTTTTTACCCCCAGAAGAAAAGCAGGAGACTGTGGCCTTTTCTATGGGACTAAGAGCTTCAGTCAGTCCCCTGATCAGGGCCAAGCAGAGGAGTGTTTGAGCTTATCTGTGCCTGTGTATGAAGAGTCTATCACATAGTAAACAGTCATTTCTCACTATCCTCGGTTAGCCAGGACAAGCCCTCCAGCAGATATCTTGAAATCACAGTGTCCAGCTCTCTCTACACTATGTTCTTCCCTACACATGCACCAGTGATCATTTTTAACCGATGAACAGGCAGAGTAAGAGATTCACAATGACAAGCATAGATGGTTAGCAATCTCAATGTAAGACCTGCTCTTCCCTTAAGTCCAGAACTTCCATTTAAAATATGGACCTTACGGCCTTGCTGTGTAGTGTTTGAAAACACTTCGAGGACATTATACTGTAAAATAAGGGTTTCTTGAATCCAAGTATTGCTTTACCACAACAGTCAAGCTGGTAAATGCAATAACTACAAAGTTACCAATGAGAGATAGTGCACATGGTGTGGATACACTGGACAAAGAGATGAGTCATGTCTCATGACGGATACAGCAGGACAGTGCAAGATTCCTTCATGCGCCTCAGAAAAGCATGGACCTCAAAACTTAGTGTGTGTGTGTGTATGTGCGCGCGCGCGCGCGCGCACACACAGGCACATGTACACATGGGTATACTGTAAACACGTGTGTGTGGATGCAAGAGGTTGACATCAGGTGTCTCCAAACGTTCCCCACCTTATGAAACTTGAGGACAATTTTATCAGAGTTTAAGAGGAAACAGAACAGGTTAGGTGACAATCTCAGCCGTTGCCAGGAGGGGGTAGAGAAAGCCACACCAAACAGAAACAGAGACAGTTTGCTAAAAAGGAAAAAGCAACCTCTGAGAACAGAAGTGGGCTGCTGGGCTGAGGAAAGCCCGCCTGCAAGGAGAACATCTCTAGCTTGTTTTAAGGCAGGGTCTCTCACTGAACCTGGAGCTCCCTAATTCAGCTAGACTGGCTGGTCAGTGACTCCAGGGATCCCCCTGTCTCACGCCACCTTGCCAGTGCTGGAGTCACCAGTGCATGCTGCTCCCATGACTTCCTTCATGTAGGATCTGCAGCCTCGAATTCAGGTCCCCATGCTCACATAGCGAGCACTTTACTGACTGAGTCATCTCCCCAGCACAGAAATTATTTTTCATTTGTCTAATTTTCCATCTAATACTTTGACCTCAGCCAATTTCTTAACTGAAATTTAAGAAAGAAAAAAAAAACATAGATAAGAGGGGATGATACAGAAAACAAGGATCTACCCATACAGAAATCCCTGTCAAACACAAATGCCTGGGACCCGGGACCGCTCGGGAAGCTCTGTGAGTGAACAGCAATCCATAAGACTACGGATGTGCCTGAGGAGCGCAGGGTGGACCACTGATGGAGTAACAGGGACCTTCTTCGAGGCTCGGAGTCTGCATCAGCAGAATGAGGCTTTCCGAGCACTAGAGAAAAAGAGAAATCTAAGGAACTACTTGTAGGTGGAATGTCTCTCATTCCTCCATCTCCCATCGAAGTGGTTAATCTAAAAGAAGACAGCATTAGACAGGGCTTTAAAGGATGAGACACTGGCAGAGGAGGCTCTACTCACCACAGGGAATAAAGGAAGGGTGGACAAAGGGGAGGGCTGAGGGGAGGGCGCACAGCACCAGCAGCTCTGTTTATCAAGCTTTTCCTAAACATCACGTATGAGGTATGCACGGCCTTGCTTTACAATGTAAGCTATCACTGTCGGGGTATCCAGATGAGGAAATGGAAATTTAGAGGTATTAAGTATTCAACCCCACCTGGCAGGTGGCAGAGCCTGACCCCAGGCCCTCTGTGCCAAAGTAAATGCTAGGAGCTAGATACCTCAGTGGTTAAGAACGTTTGCTGCTCTTCTAGAGGACCCAAGTTTGGTTGCTGGCATTCATGTCAGATGGCTCCCAACTGCCCATAACTCAAGCTCCAGAGGATCTGATGTCCTCTTTTGGCATCTGTGAGCATGCACACACACACTTTTAAAATAAACACCGAAGTCCCCACAAAATGCTCAGGTCACTTCTTAGTGCCGTCTCTCAGGGGCCTGTGTGCTGAGGCCGCCTAACAAGGAGACTAGAAGGGAAGACTGCAGAACCTCAACCCCAGCAGCCCGGGCATACGTTCCTCCCCCAAGGGAAGTGGTATCTCGCTCTTCTTTGACACTCACAGAAGTGAATGCGACCAGAAGAAGGCATGGAATCCCCATGAGACGATAGTTATAGACAGCTAGGAGCTGCCATGTGGGTGCTGAGAATTGAAACTAGGTCCTCTGGAGTAACCTCAACTACTGAGCCATCTTTTCAGCCCCTAATTAATTTAAAAATATTTATGACATATACAAAATCTTAGTAGGGTTGCTGTACATTTGGATTAAAGTGACGAGAATATGTCCCGAATCATCATCAAAGCCCAGTATCAGTGCTGAAGAATTTTGGTAAGGACCACACAAGCTGTATTTTGACCCACAGAAGGCTACCTCCCTGGTGCAGCTCCCACACTGGGAACAAACCTCTGCTCTGCTTCAAGCTTCCCTATGTGATGCCTCCCAGGTGAAAGTGCCTGGGTGACTGACTCGGGAATGATGAATGGGGTATGCATGAAGAATGCCTGGAGTCAGGGACCCCTCTAGACAGTGGAAAATTCCAAAGCTTTGGAAGGGAGATAAAGGCAGAGTGATGATTCTTCCTGGGGCCTGAGAGGAGGCCAGGAGGCATGGGGCTAAACTTGCTTTGCAATACACTGGTTGCTTTGAAGGGTGAGGGAAGGGGAAGATGTGATACCGTGGGGTTGGGTGGCTAGCAAGCCCTTTTTCATCTACTGGACAAGGAAGGTGGTTCACTTCAATCAAGTAGGCTCTGTAGGTCCCCTAGAGGAAACTGGAAGGGGACAGAAAGACAGTGGCCACAGATGCCCACTGGTGGTACTCCCAGAGCCCAGGAGACATGCCGAAGTCCTCGTGATGGTCATTGGGAAGCCTCTCTCAGGCTGAGAACATTCAGAGAGCTCCTCAGCTTGCTCTGCTGGGGACAAGCCATCCAGCCTGTCCTTCAGGGACCTCCAAGTCAAGCATGCAACCTTGCAATCCTCAGCCCTTTTAAACTCATGGGCTCTGCCACATAAAAAGGCACATGCTGCTTTCTTGTTTATGGACTAGACCTAGATTAACTCTCGGACCCCAGGAGCCTGATGAGGAATTTACACTCTCCTCCACTTCAGCCCTAGGCTATAAAGCCCCAAACACTTCATCCCTTAGGGATCAAAGCTTATAAAGCACAGTCCTCCAAGCCAAACACAAGGTCAGCTGTGTCTACCTGTTAAGTTCCCCAAGATGAGCAAGTGAACTGTTGACATACCCCCAGAGGAAGGGGGGTCATTGACCCTCATCTGATATTCCAACCGTTTGTGTGTAATTTAGCCTGACTTGCATACAGCCTCAGGGGCTAGGGCAGGGGCTAGAATACACAGACTGAGGAAGAGTGGGGGAGGAGCTCCTTCATTTTGGCTACATTACAGTCATTGTCCACTCTGGACAAGGCTTTCCAGAGAGGCTACCCCGGGGCCATCCATCCTTCTATCAGCAAGGCCTCACCCATGCTCTGCAAGCCCTATGAACTCACTGCTTCTCTGGAGTGAACTGTGGTGAAACTGAACTTTGGTTTGCCCACTAGGACCCGCCAGAGGAGGAAGTGGATGTTGTTCACATCTCCTCCAGGGAAGGAATTTTAGTAACACCAGGCCAAGGTGCTGCTGAGAGTCTTGTGGCTCCAGCTGGCTTTTCAGACAGAGTGGGCGTCTTAAGTCACCCCACAGGTAGCCTCTGCTGTGTGTGTGTCTCCATCCCTGCACAAACACAGCCAGAATGTGAACCTTTCCCTGGTCAAAGCCTTTGCATCTAATGTCCCAGCCACATGCTTAGACACATCCTTTGGGGGCACAAAATAGCCCCCGGGACCACTCTGGGGCAGCAGGGAGACTGTGTAGCCTGTGGATCCCAGTTAGTTCCAGCATGCATTGTCCCCATGGAAGTGACCTGAAGAGGGTACTTCCTGGTCTCTCCTAGATTTGCTTGGAGATCTGAGCCCTCCCCAGCTAGGGTCTCAGCTTCTGCAGGGCAGGTCTTGTAGTACAGAGAAGACCCTGAATAGATACTTGGCAGAATAAAGGACCATTAATCTCATTCCATCCTCAGGGAATTGCTGTCCCTTAGTCACCTGGGATGGGATGCTAGCAGGACTGGATGTAAGCAGCAGTTCTTGCCTCTGATGCGAGCTCTCATCTGTCACACACTGTTCTGACCAGCCCCATGCCAAGATGGATCGTTATAGAGGAAGACTCTTATCCATGCTAAAGCCATGGACTGCTGCTGAGGTCTCATGTATCCCCGGCCTTGAACTCTTTAAGCAGCAGATGAACTTGGACTTCTGAGCCATCTGCCTCCACTTTCTGAGTGCTGGGGCTATAGTCATGAGTTACCACGCCCTTTATACTGTGCTGGGGTGGATCTCGGGCTTCTTGCATGCTGAGCTACCAACTGAACTACACCCCTAACCCTTCAGTGAATCTTAATCCTAAGTCTCCATTTGAGTGTTAAGTCTCAGGAATGTATTCTCTCCCTGGAGTTCTGCTTAGAGCTCTGCCCAGTGGTCAATCCCTGGGTACACTGGCTTGGTTATGCTAGGCCAGCAGAAGCTTTCCCCCACTTCTGGCCCAACCGGTATGTAGCCAGACCTGCAGCCCAAGGCTGGATGTAATTTATATAACAAAACACTCAAACAAATGAATTGCATTTGCAGAAGGAATGGCTAACTGTGCGGGGAGGGGGGGGGTTGAATAACCCAAAAATATTGGTGAATGAGACAGGCAGAGCAGTCGATGGAAAACACCAGTTCAAGTTCATCTACTCGTGACACCTGTGCCAGCCTGGTAAAAATCCCAGGACTCTTCAAAGGCCAAGCTGGAGAAAGGCTAAAGGTAAGCTCGGGCCGTTTGTAATTCAGCCAACTGCGCAATTAGCACTTGGAGCCATTACCTCGAGGCCTGGTGTTCTGATGGACAAGCCAATGGCCTCTCAGAGAGGTGGATTTATGCTCATGGTACATTCTCTGGCTGCGGAGCTGCTGTTTGCCCTTGATCAGAAGTGTGGCCTGACGCTTCCACTTGCTCTGCTGTGTACACCATCTCAGCAGTGCGCTTTGGTGATGCCAAGTCACCTCTGAGGTCATCTTTAAGCCTCTACAGTGTGGACAAAGGGATGCAGGTCACCATGCACCCCAATGTCGTCTGGCCTACTGTCCTTTACAATATAGAAATGAAGCAGGGAGGACAAATGTTTGAGTTACAACTCAAATATTCTTTGTCTGGCAAGAGCTGTGGGGTGCTTACAAGGTCCGGTACCCTCTTCTTTTTGATACTCTACTTAACCAGACTCAGCGTCACTACACCGCTCTGGGTGTGTCCGTGAAGCTGTTTCTAGATTGGGTTAATTGAGGTCAGAAGACTCCTCCAAAATGTGGGTGGCACCATTCCACAGGCTGGGGTTTTCAACTGATCAAAAAGGAGAAAGCCAGCAGTGTGCCAGCTTCCCCTGGCCCTACTTCCTCCTGCCGAGGGAGCATGGCCAGCTGCCGTCTGACCCAGGAGCCACACCTTGATTCGCACAGCTGTCTGTTCTCTGGAACCACAGCCCTAATGCGGCCTTCCTCCCTCACACTGCTCTGGGCAAGTGCTGGGGCACCACACTGAGAACAATAACTGATGAAGGTACTGACTCCATTCACAAGCTCACCCCCGAGCCAGTCACCCCCAGATCCTGACGCCTACTGTGTCGCCCTGGGTATTCAAATTACAGGTTCTGGAGGCAGAAGAATCAAACATTGACCAGAGGCAAGGTCACTGGGATGCTCTGTACCACAGTCATCCCTTCTTACCCCATCCATCATCTGTGCAAGTCACAATGTCCCCACGCTTCAGTTTCCTCTTAAAATAAGCCAGTGGCCTACATTATCACTGGGGTCCATTCTACTTCTACAATTCTTTGACCATTTAGGGGGAGGGGAGGGGACTGCCTTTCACACGAGATGCCATCAGTCTCCTTCCTTCTTGTCCGTCAGACTGGGGCTTTCGCTGCCCTCACTGTCCCACCCAGAGCAGATGGCTAGCCCTCCGGGGCAGAACACACCACCCATGCCTTGTACTCATGCCTTGTACTCAGCCAGCTCCACGTGATGAACACAGCAGATGCTGTGAGATACAAGAGCCTAATTTTGCTGCAAAACATATTGTTTCTGAAGGAAAGGCTTATATCATAAGGCTATGAAACTGTGCCTAGGACAAAAATGCTCCTCACAGCGCTGTCGCTGGTAACGGGGGGCGGGAGAGCTACTATTTGTACCTACCAATGCAGTGACCACTGAAGAAACTGTCTTGGCTTTCCTCCTTCCAAGTTTTCCCTCAATGCGAATGATGCTGTTTCCTCTGAAGTAAGACATTCTAAAACTATTATTGTAAGAACGCTGCTCCCCAAGTCCATCCTGAGTTGACTGACATTGTCAGATCATTTCTGACAGAAAACAAGCACCTGGGCAATCTTAGGGGTTTCATCCTTGAGATCACTTCCCAAGGTCAAGCTTAAGAACCATGACCAGCAGATCCTGGGCATTCTGGTTGCTATATGAGGTCAGAGCAGGGAGGAAAGTGAATTTACACTGGGATGATCTGGCATCTAGAGCCTAGGGTTGGATACCGCCTACAACGCACATGCATCTGTGGGATTGCAACAGCAACGGCCGGCTATGCAGAAGGACAATGGGCTTGGCCACTGTTGTCTTGTGTTTTGAGATGGGGTTTCACCCTGCAGCCAAGTCTGACCTCAAACTCATAGCAATCCTTCTGCCTCAGCCTCTTTGGTGATAGTATTACAGCCATATGTCACGTATTTGAGAAATCTATAAACATTTGATGACAGAGTACACAGGCAGGATTGGGAACATGGTCCTGCAGTCCAGACACTTGTTTCTGTCCCACTGCTTCTGTGATTTAGCCTTGGACAAGTGTCTAGTTCCTCAATCTGTAAAGTGGGCATATGAGGAGAAACAGAGTCATCGCCCAAGTCCCCTTCCTATACTGAACTTTCCTATTTTGTAATTCATTGATGAAAATTACAACAGCAGATGAGGACCAGATTTAATATATATATTTATATATACAGAGAGAGAGAGAGAGAGAGAGAGAGAGAGAGAGAGAAGGCTGTCTTCCTATGTCTAGCATCCTCACCCTCCTTTTTGGTGGGTGTCCTGTTTTCTCTTGAGAAAGCCCTAGCTCTGTCTTACACAGCGCTAATGGGATCATTAGCTGAGATCCTCTCTGCCCCTCTCTCAGCCTCTACAATTTCCCTGCACTAGGCCAAGCAAATGCTTTCTTCCAGAACTGAATGTTCAGCATAATGGCCCAGTGACAGAAATGGCTTTGTTTCTGAATCAATCTGATGTCAGCCCTTTGAAGACGCTTTGTTATGGTTTGAATATGAAACGTGCACCCGCCCCCCGCCCCCAACATGGTCATGTTTGAGCAGTCAGTCCTCCACTTGGGATGCAGTTTTAGAAGGTTGGAAACTTTTGGACATGGGGTGGAGCTGGCAGACATAAGCAGAGCTGGAGTTTGAGGGGTCCAGGCTGGCTCTACTTCTGCCCGAGCTCACTCAGCATCCTAGTACACCAGGAAGTGACACTCTCATTTGATTATTAAATTACACCTTTATTTATTCTGTATAAACTCTATATTAACTCAGCCTCCAGAACTGGCTCAACTAACAAATCCTAGTTTTTACTCCACACTGTAGGGCTATGTACTTTAAAGTGATACAATTCAAGTCAGCTTTAATATCATGACAAGAATTTCATGGTTTTACTAAGACATCAGTTACCTCTATAGAGCGACTGAAATTCTGAAGTGCAGCCATAATCTGAGCATTCACATGCACATGTACCTGCACACATGTGCACACTCATGCAGACACATACACAGTAAAAAAAATGAAATAAAACCAAGCCTAACTCCAATCTCCCTAACCATGTGGGTTTAAGAGCCAATGGTTAATCTAGACGAGAAAGATGTGAACATCCTGATTCTCTGCTATGCCAGACCGGGAGTCACAGTCACTGCATGGAAGGAAGAGACCCCCCCCCCAGTTCCATTCTCTACAACCACAGGTATTTCAGACACTGTGCAGCACTGACTGTGGCCCATCTGCCACCTAATCCCCAGAGGGAACAGCAGAGAGTGGGCACTCTGCCTCTCAGCCCGAGCCCATGATCACACCGCCCCGTGCAGGTACATCTCCCAAGAAAACGCCCCAGAGGATGGCTGGGCGAAACGTCCAATCTCACTCCTGAAGGAGTGAAAGACCCCCTAGCAGGCGGCTCAGCAACGGAAGGCTGCGAGGAAGACTCTCCGATAATGAAGGCTAGTGGCAGGGCTTGGTGGTACACATGTTTAATCTCAGGGCAAGAGGAGCTCTGTGAGTTCAAAGCCAGTTTAGTCTACATAGTGTGTTCCAGGCCAGCCGGGCTGCACAGTGAGACTCTCTATCAAGAAAGAGGTGAGGGGGCGTTAGCTAGAGTCGGGCCTTGAGAGACAGCTCATCAGTAAAGTGCTTGCTAGGCGGGCCTGAGCCCCAGAGCACACACACCAGAGCTGTGCAGTGTGGCATAGGCTAATAACCCTAGTGCGGGGAGGCAGAGACAAGCAGCTCTCTGGGGCTTGCTGGCCAGCCAGCCTCTTCAGATCCTAGAGTTCCAGGTTCAGTGAGAGACACTATCTCGAAATTCAAGGTGGTGAGCAACTGCAGAAGAGGCCTAAGGCTGCCTCCTGGCCTCCACACACATGAGTACACAAAGGCATGTGTGAGTACCTGTACACACAAACATGTACACACACACGTAAAATAAAATAAAAGCTAGTGTCCATCTCCCTAGCCACGTGGTTTTATGACCTGCCAGTTAGACTGGCCATCCACAGTTCCAATTATTTATGGCTTAGGAACCCATGAAGATGGCTTCCAGAGAAGAAGAAGACACTTGCTGGGGATTTTCTGGTCTCGGAGCTATTGCTGAGAAAAAGTGCTGCTGTTACCCTCTCAGCCTCCCCTCTTGAGCCTCACGAGGCTAATGCAGTAGCCACAAGTGGCTATTTAAACTTAAATCAGTGGAAATGAAGCTCGATCACAACTCCAGTTTCTCAGTCACCGGAGCCACATTTCAAGTGCTCAGCAGCTGCGGGGGTCTGAATCTGCTCTGTTGGCCGGTGCAGAGACAGAACATTTCTGTCGCCACGGGAGGTTCTCTAGAGCAGCACTGCTTGGGGAGGGAGGTGTTTGGCCCTTGTCCCTCCTAGTTGCTACTACTCCCCAGCTGAAAGGCAGAGAGAGAGCAAGCACAGGCAGGTACTGAGAGAGCAAATCAGGGTGTGCCTGAGGAGGAAGAAACTTGCCTACCTCTAGCTCCTTCAGGAGAGATGCTCGAGTTGCTATGGAAACACATCCTGGACAGAGGGAGAGGTAAGAAGTGGTTAGAGCTGGCAAATAGGAGGCAGCAAGCAGCCCTAGGGGGGCAAAGGTTACTGACTTTTTGGAAGGTGAATTAGACATAAACGTCTATTCTCACCATGAGAGGTCCTTCTCGGAGGACTCTAATGGGGTCAGTGCAGAGAGGCACTCCTTAGCCCCCTTCTGAAGGGAGCCCTACTTTGAGGATATTCCCATATAGAAGTTCTGAGGTGCCCTCCAACTAGATCCTATGGGGGAAAGGGGCCGCTTGACAATTTGCTACCCTGAAGACATGAAGTCACAGTTGCACCACTCAGGAAAGGACTTCAGCACTTGCTTTTGTACACTCTGTGTTACTAGAGCAGGATACCAGAGACCGGGTAATTTAGAAAGCAGAGAAATGTATCCCTTCCAGTTCTAGATGCTGAGAAGCTCAAGGCCAGGGGACCCACACCTGGTCAAGAGCATCGTATGCTCCCCCACAGTGGGGGGCAAAGGACCTAAGAGCAGATGTGTGACAGAGAAGGCAGGAAAGCCAAGCTCATCTTTTCATCAGGAAGCCATTCTGCTCCTAACTAACCCAGGTCATGACATCAGCCTCATCCACTCACAAAGGCAAAGGCTCTCAAGGCCTAATCACCCTTGCAGGGTTCTCACCCCCAAATACATTCCCCTTCCTCTTTCTTTCTCCCTCAACCCTGAGGAGTTGGGGTAGAGGGTAGGAAATCAAGAAGAATTACGGATCACTTACCTCTTGTTCACTGCAGACTCCAAGACTAAATCCGACCTAGACCTGCTTGTCGAAACGGATCCTGGCCATGAAATGGGGCAACACTGAACTGCACGTCAGCCCCTGAACTTGACAGGGACATCATCAGGACAGGGAAGGGAGAACCAAGAGAATGGACAAGAAACCCTTTGAACTCAGAAGGTTCCAGAAGAAATGCATGAGAAAGGTGCAGCCCAGGTAGGACAGTGGAGTGCAAAGACCACAGGGAGGTGATGGCTGCTGCATGGTATTAATGGGACAGGAAGTGCCTGCTGTTTGGGGGAAACAACAACAAAAACAATGAAACAAAACAGGAAAGCGGTCACTGGCCAGAGGAATGCAGAGAAAGAAGGGTAGCTGTCACGACAGGGCTGGAGACTAGATCCACAGCAGTCACATGCCAGGCAGTGCTCTACACTGAGCCATGTCCCCACCCTCAGCTTTCCAATGTGCCCTAGTGGCTGGCTGAGCCAGAATCCTAACCACCACACGTTGATCCTACAGAGGTATGGGGGGGGGGGGCTTCCCAGAGCTCACATAGTTCTGACAGACTGCTTCATGGGACAGAGGCTAAAGATGCCTTCCAAAATCCATCCTATCCCTTTCTTAACTAAGAGAACACTACATGTTAGAACTTTCCAGAAGGCAAAGCAACCAAGCACAAAGCCTTCCTTCTCAGACCATGAGGTAACCTCAAAGCCATATGTAAAGTTAAAACCCTAAAGGCGTTTGTGTGCCCAGAAAGACTGCAGTCTACTTATCAGCCAGGGAGAAGAGAGGCTCATATTTCAGATTTTCTGTCTTTGGGCAATGCCTTACAAAAACTGGGAAGTCAGAAAACCCGTCGGGGAGGTTATATAAAGCCCCACATGCTGCATTCAGTATCATTTGCCCAAAAAGTTCCTGAAGGGAGTTGCCCAGATGTATAGAGAAAGGTCATTTCCAGGACCACCGTCCTCAGGCTAGACTTAGACTTGGGAATCCAAATACCTGGAAGCATGGAGGGACCACCTGTGCCTGCAGTGCGTTCTGGAAGGAATGGGCTTCCAGGGTCAGCTTTCATCATCACTGGTGGGGTCAGAGAGTTCTCTCTCTCTCTCTCTCTCTCTCTCTCTCTCTCTCTCTCTCTCTCTCTCTCTCTCTCTGTGTGTGTGTGTGTGTTCTTTCTTCCAGTGCCCATTCACCTGCCAGGAAGGGGGAAAATCTATCCCAGCAAGGGTACAACCAATTCCCTTTCTTAATTAGAGGAAAACATTTGTAAAGCAGAGGAACAAGAGGCATAGTTGCTTGAAGAGAGTTTGCAAATTATCTCTAAGCACAAAGCCAGCACATTAACGAAGGTGACGGGGCTGTAGAATGTTCTAGGCTAATGCAGAGGGCTTCTGCCAGTCACAGCTGGGGGCTTCTAATCCCCTCACTCAGAGCTGACCATGCAGGCACAGGTGGAATACATAAACCCAAGCTCTCCAGGAGTCAGAGGACAGAAACCTATCATTTCCAACGCTCCGGAGAGCCTAATGGCTGCAGGAGAGCATTCACATAAATAACCATTTCCTGGTACCGCAGATTAGATTTCATACCCCACAGCCCAGGACCAGCTTAAGTGGAGAGATATGAAGAACGGGTCTTTATTCAAAAGCAAGATTTACTTCTAATCCACTAATAAGCATGCAAATAAAATTTTCCAGGCTCTGTGCCCTGGGGAAGAAAGCGCTTGCTCAAGACCATTTTCTGACCTTGAAGGTTTCTGGCATTGACTGTGGTTGCAGTTAGCCTTGGCAGATCCTAGGGTTTCTTTCTCTAACAGGTTATCAATAGATGGTGGCTGTGTCCATAGCCTGCACAGCCAAGGAAAACATGAACAGTTTTAGACAGCTGCGAGCCAAAAGCACTTCCTTTAGAAAGTGATTTTAATTTGTGATTTTTTTTAAACTCAAAACTTTTTTACTTTGCCATGAAACAAAAGCCATCTGCATCTGGCATACTTCCCTGATGATCTTTCCCAAATATTTCTCTGAGCTGGAAGTACGTGGTATGTGAGCCATCACCTGTCACACTTCCTCTTCTCTCTTCCACCCACCCAGGAAGCAGAGTGAGTTATGCGATAAAAAGGGTGAAGTACCAATGGTATAGAGTACACTGATGCCAGGGTTTTTCTATTATATATGCTTCATATATAATATATATTAATATTAATGTTGAACAAACTGCAAATTTGTTCTAGCCTAATTTGCAAGTTCTAGACTAATGAGAGACCTTCTCTCAAAATACAAGGTAGGCAAGTTTTAAGGAATGACACCTATGTTTGACCTCTGGCCTCCACGTGCAAATGTGAGCCTGTACACACACACACACACACACACACACACACACACACACACACACACACACACACACACTTGAAATAAGTAACTAATAAAATTCAGTTCAGGATGTTTTAGAGTAGTGAACTTAGAGGAGGTTTATTGAGTTGTGGCCCAGCTGTACATCAAGGTTCATCTATTCCCTCTAAGACTTTGCCTTTCACTCCAGGACTGACTGAACAGAGACAAGCACAGTGTATTAGTTTGCTTTCTGTTGCTGTGATAAATGTCATGACTAAGAGCAACTTGGGAAAGAAAAGGGTTTATTTGGCTTACACATCCCAATCACAGCCTGTCATTGAAGGAAGTCAGGGCAGGAACTCAAGCAGAAGCAGAGGCCATGGAGGGGTGCTGCTTACTGGCTTGCTCCCCATTGTTTGCTCAGCCTGCTTTCATATAAAACACAGGACCACTTGCCCAAGGGTGGCATGACCCACAGTGGGCAAAGCCATCCCACATCACTCATTTACCAAGAAAATGCCCACCACATGCTCATGGGCCATTCCAACAGAGACAATTCCTCGACTGAGGTTTCTTCTATCTAGGTAACTCTGGTTTGTGTCAAGTTGACAAGAATTAACCAGCACATCCAGACTCTGTCCCACTGAGGTCCTTCCAAAGACCTGAAAAGATTTGTGCCATCTGGGACCTCCTGTTTCCATCCTAGAAGGTGGCATCCTTTTCAGCCAAGGGTCCAGCCCAGATGATATGAAATGACTATGATATGGTATGATTATGGGCTATGGTATGAAAGCACAGGGCGTGGAATAATGGGTCCGAGAAGAGTGCATAACCTCTACTGTGGGCAAGAACTCACTGTGACGTTTGAATGAGAAAGGCCCTCCATAAGCTCATGTATTTGATACATGGTCCCCCTGTTGGTGGTGCTGTTTGGAGAGGTTATGGAACCTTTAAGAGGTGGAGCTTTGGCGGAGGAAGTAAGTCACTGGGGGTGGACTTTGAGGTTATATAGCCTGTCCCTCCCCTCCCCCTTCTTGCTCCTCTTCCTCTTCTTCTGCCCCTCCTTCCTCTATGTGGATGAAATGTGGTCCCTCTGCTGCCATGCTTTCTCTAACATCCCAGACTGTAACCCTTCTGGAACTGTAAGACAGAGTAAAACCTTTCTTCCCCGACTCATGTATGGTCAGCATATTTCATCATGGTAACAGACAAGTTAATACACTGCTCCAAGAGAAACCATGGCCAAGGCCTGACTTTTCCTCTTGGGGCTCTCCCATGCCAGGAAGGATTCTTCTCAGATCAACAGGCCCCCAAGTACACAAGAGAACTCAGATTGCTGAATAAACCCCATGTGTTCCCCTAGCTTCTCAAGAGGCTTTTTATCACCTCTTTGGGGGGCCTTCCTCAGGACCCCCAGTTGGTGCTCACTTCGCCTGGCTGGAATTCATCAGGATTCTAGCCTCTTGAGATCTGTTGGCTGGGATTCCATTACACCACAAAGCACCTGTCCCTCCCCACTACTCCCACCTTATGTCCACTACAGGCTCACTGTCACACCACTGACGTACCTGACCGAGAGGTAATTAGATTATCTTTGGCTTGAATTCATTTTTATGCATTTCTGAAAGGAAGTTCATATCCTCTGTCTATTCGCCCCCAGAAAGAGAGTTTAGGGGTTCAACTATATCTTTGTCAAATTCATATGTTAATATCTGCTGAATAGTTTTATGTCAACTTGATATAAGCTAAAGTCATCAGATAGGAGGGAACCTCAATTAAGAAAACACTTCCATAAGATCCAGCTGTAGAGAATTTTCCTAATTAGTGATTGATGGGGCAGGACCCAGCCCATTATGGATGGTATCACCCTGGGCAGGTGGTTCCGGGTTCTACAAGAAAGCAGGCTGAGCAAGCCATGAGGAGCAAGTCAGTAAGCAGCATCCCTCAATGGCCACTGCATGAGCTCCTGCCTCCAGGTTCCTGCCCTATTTGGGTTCCTATGTTGACTTCCTTCAATGAAGAACAGTGACCTGAAAGTGTAAGTGTAAGAAAAATAAACCCTTTTCTCCCCAACTTGCTTTTTGGTCATGGTGTTTTGTTGCTGCAAAAGAAACCCTAAGACAATATCTTAAACCCCAATGCCTTAAAATGTGGTCTCATTTAAAAATAGTGTCAGCAGATAGGTAGGTAGGCTAGAGTGAGGTCAATGAAGCAATGTGGGTCCCTAGCCCATGACTAATGTCCTCATAAAAAGGGAAATGTTCCCTCTGAATAGGTGAGATAGTTGATTGGCTTGATCAGTTTGGGAGGCAACTAGGCAGTGGGACCAAGTCCTGTGCTCATTCCATGAGTTGGCTGTTTGAAACCTGGAGCTTATGCAGGGACACTTGGCTCAGTCTGGGAGGAGGGGACTGGACCTGCCTGGACTGAGTCTACCAGGTTGATTGCAATCCTCAGGGGAGGATTTGCCCTGGAGGAGGTGGGAATGGGGGGTAGGCTGGGGGTAAGGGGAGGGTGTGGGGGGGGGAGAATAGGGGAACCCGTGGCTGATATGTAGAACTGAATGGTATTGTAAAATAAAATAAAATGAAATAAAATAAAATAAGAAAAAAAAGGGAAATGTTGGGGCTGGAGAAATGCCTCAGTGGTTGCATACTGCTCTTGAAAAGGACTCAGTTTTGCTTCATTTCCCAGTACTGTGATTCCAGCTTGAGAGGGAATCTAATGCCCTTTTCTGGCTCTGACAAGCAACTGCACCCACATGCACATACTCTACACACAGACATACATGTATACACATAAAAAGTATTAAAAATAACTCTTTAACGACAGGACAATGAAAACATCCCAGACAGATACATAAGGAAGATAACATGAAGAGTCATGGGGAAAGTTTGTCCACTTAAAGCCATGAAGGAAGACCTTGCTGTGTTTTGAATGAATGTTTCTACCATTGGCTCATATGTATGAACATTTGGTCCCTACATGATGGAGCTTGGGAAGGTTGTGGAACCTTTAGTGGGTGGAGACTCATGGATGAGGAGGAATCCGGTGGCTTGACCCTAATGTTTTATAGCTCAGCCCAACTTCCTGTTCACCCTGCTTTTTGACAACAGATTCAATGTCACAAGTTGCCTCCTGCTCTGGCCACCACATCTTCCTTGCCATGATGTACTGGATCCCTCTGAACTGTCAGCCAGGACTGGATCCCTTTGAACTGTAAGCCAGGACTAGATCCCTCTGAACTGTAAGCCAGGACTGGATCACTCTAAACTGTAAGCCAGGACTGGATCCCTCTGAACTGTCAGCCAGGACTGGATCCCTTTGAACTGTAAGCCAGGACTAGATCCCTCTGAACTGTAAGCCAGGACTGGATCACTCTAAACTGTAAGCCAGGACTGGATCCCTCTGAACTGTAAGCCAGGACTGGATCCCTTTGAACTATAAGCCAGGACTGGATCCCTTTGAATGGTAAGCCAGAATAAATTTCCTTCCTTAAGCCCCCTTTTCAGGTACTTTGACACAACATGAAAAATAACTAACAGAGACCTGGAACAAGTAGATCACTCAGCAGTGCCTGAAGGAACCATCTCTGCCTACTACTTCACTTAAGATGCCCAGCCTCCAAGACCTTGAAAAATTTCTTTTCACAGAAGAAAACCACTTTACCACAATCAGAGTTCAAGAGAAGTGTCTCTAAGTTGTCCAGCTTTGACCTTGGGGCCTGGGTCCCCTTTCTTCCTGCTCGCTCCTCTCAGACCAGAGAATCTGGAGGTAAGGTTTGGGGTAAACAGCAAAGAGTGAGCTCTAAAGTAAAGGGTTGGGCTTCCTCCCCATTTTCGTGTGATAAGCATCCAGACATCAGTCTGAGCACCAACCTCTCTCTCCATCATCCTTCATCCACAGCAGTCAAACACAACCCTGCCGTCTTAGTGAAGAGCACTGAGAGGTGGCCCTGACCTGCCCTGGCCCTATGAGCCCGTTCTACCTCCCATCCTTCCCACCCTCTCCAAGTCATGGGGTAGTCTCCAGAACCCCATTGCAGTCCTTAAATCTCTCCCACCTTATGTTCATACTTAAAATTATTGCTGGACAGTAGATTCCCCAGCGTGACTTGCCTAAAGGGAACATCCTGGGCTGCAGCTCAGAGGCAAATGGTAACTTCTAGTCTGAGAATCCAGAAATGTCCAGGACTACTAATGCCACACAAGTGCCACCTTGTCTGCACTGGCCACAGAGTCTGACTTTCTGGAGTTGTCACCGAGAATTTTCTAACATTCATGAAAGAGCAAGGGTATTTCTTTTTCTCTTGCAGATGAAGAGAAACCTGGAGAAAATGGCCGACTATAGGATTCCTGAACTTGAAAATGCATGCATGGAATTCTGGGTAAGGAGAGAGGGAGGAGGAAAGAGTGCCACACCTCTGGGCACAGAAAGGATTATTCGATGCTATAGGTACTTGTAATGTAAAATAAAAGTGTAAAGAAATATAAGCTCTCCCCATCTATACAGGCCACACTTCCTCCCAAGAATGGTTCACATCCTGCTTCTTCTAAACAAACCAGAGGTTCACCCTCCTCCCCTGGGTGGAAGAAGAATTCAATCTAGAGTTTACAGATCCATGACTCTACTCTGTGTCACTGCAGTGTGTGCCCAGGAACTGAAGGAGAGGCTTCATACATTAGATCATTGATACCCACGAGGCCTCTGGTCCCTAACGTAGAAACTGCTCACTATTATTAACTATCGTGGAAATCAAGTCAAAACCACCAGGACGCACATCCTCACATCCACTAGGAAAAGGCAGACAATGACAAGTGTTGGTAAAGATGATGCAGAGACACCAAGACCGTCCTGTGCTGCTGGGGAAATCTCAAATGGTATGTCTCCAGGCAAGCAGAACACAGAACTCAAGGACATGGGAGGTGAGAGATGATGTAAGGTGTCAGTAATGGAAATACTTTTTCCTCCTTTCCTCAGAGAGGTGGCGATCAGCAGGAAAAAAGATTTCCTTTTAAGAAGTGAGGTTCGGGGCCTGGAGATTGATTGCTCAGTTAAGAGCACTGACTGCTCTTCCAGTGGACCTGGGTTCAGTGACCAGCATCCACATGGTGGCTTACAACCATCTGTAACTCTAGTTCCAGATGATCTGATCCTCTCTTCTGGCCTTTGTGGGCACTACACACACATGGTGCACATACATACATGTGGGCAAAACACCTATACACATTGAAAAATAAAATAAAACCTAAAAAAAAAAAAGTAAAGAAATTGAGTCTGGGGACAGAGTGCAGGGTGTTGGGGTGAGACTAGTGCAATGAGGCGGCAGGGCCAGAAGAGGCTGGGGGGTGGGGGGGTGGGACGGGGCCAGTATGCTTGGTATTTGATGGAAATGGGGGTGGGGAGGGATGGGAGGCGTCCTGACGGTAGTAAGGCTTCTAGCCAAGAACACCTGGGTGACGATCAGTACATTATGGGCTATGGGACACAGGCGGTAGGGACGGAATGGGCATGTCTGAAAGCCATCTTGGCAGAGACACTTGGCAGGACGTTTGCAGCCTGTATCTTGGGGTTCTGGAGAGCAGGCCCCTCCTCTTTCTCCCCTTTAAATTAGAATGCTGTGCATTTTGAAAGGTCTGGTGCACCTCAACATCCTGCTGCCTCAGGACCACACAGTATTCACCCCCCAGTTCTCTCTTCCCTGTTCTGACATCCTCATCCTCACATCTGCCCAGTAGCTGTGTGCCTTCCATGGCTGTGTTTCCAGTGCTACCCACTTGAGCAATCATGCTACTTCTCCAAAACACCCCCGGCCATGGCAGAGGGACAGAGCTGGACTGTGTTCAGGGTGGTCGTTGTGGAGGAGGTTTGTGCAGGGCAAGCGGATAGTCAGAAGCAGTGAGGTGGGGGATGCTCAGAAAACATCTGATGCTTGCCCATGAGGGACACTCAGGTAGGAGAGAAAGAGGACAACAAAGAGGGAAGGATAAAAAGCCATGGAGGCAAGAGACAGAGACAGACAGACAGACAGACAGACACACACACACACACACACACACACACACACACGCACGGCTCTCAGCAGGCTTCTTACAACACGAGCTACTTTTGACCACCAGTCAAAACCTTTTTCATTTGGACCTTCAATGCCCCCAGGGGAGCGTGAGCACTTGGGGTTTCCTCCTGGATGTAGGCTAGAGCAGATGAGAGGGTTATTGCTGGCTTTTTTTTTTTAAAGCTTCACAAAGGATCTCCTTGAGGCTGAAGGAGTACCCTTATCTTTGAACCCCAAGTAATGCCAGGGCTGAGGGGTAGATGTCTAGGTGTATGACGGTCACCATCTCAAGCATAAAAATACATCCAAGATGGAAAATAGGAAAGAGGAAGACTCTACTGGGAGTCTCCAAGGAAACTGCAACAGCACAAGATGAGGGACTGATTATACATGAAGTCAGAATTCAAAGAGGCTAATTTGTATGATAGAGTGGCTGAGAAAAGTCCAGATCGCAATGGCCACCTAATTCTGTCTATACTTGAAAGTGCTCTCCAACAGAAAAAAATGAGTCAGAACTTGATGCCCTGTTTAGCAACTTAGGGACCATCTTGGCTGTGTTTTGGACAACACATCAATTTGCTAGACACACACAGAAAGGAAGGCATCTTCTTCCAGTTGTCAGAGCAAAAATCCTTTACTCTTCAGTCCAGCAACCCGAAGAAAAACAAGGGAATTTGTGGCTTGGTTTCCTTGACAACCTTATCTTCACTTCAGGCACCATTCCTGTCTCTAAGCAACAGGGCACTCTTCAGAATTACCAGGAGGTAAAATCCAGCACTTACCCCAGTCCTCCAGGACAAAGCAGACCAGGGCAGAGTAACTGGCCTCTCACAGGGCAGAGCCCGAGGAGATCAGGAAAGGTGCATAGCCTCAAGTCTTTTCCCAGACCTCATGCACCCCTGCTTTATCCCCCCAAGTTCCTTGTGGCCTGAAATTCCATCTATACATACTGTCCCCTTTGGCTTAGCCCTGATCCTTTGGAGGAAACAATGACTCAACCTGTCAGCTAGCCATCTAACACTGCCCCACTTCTCACACAAAAACCCTACATGGCCTAGGTTAGAGGGGAGAGGAGCAGGGTAACCCTAGAGGGCAGGACATGGAAGCGAAGCCAAGATGTCACTGTCACCACTACTTATTGATTTTGCAGACAAACAGCTAAGCCTGGAGCAAAGGGTTTGATTAAAAGAAGAGAGGAGACACCTATATTGTGGTGTTGACATTTAAGAAGACCTCATTTGCCCCAGAAAACAGGATTCAGAGTGTTTGTTTTCTACTTCTGTGCCCTGATCCCTGAGCCAGGAAGAAAGTCTAAGAATATAAGGAGGAAGAATAAGTGAACAAGCTCTCAAGAGGTGACAGTCGTGGGCCATAACAGGGACCAGAGAAGCAAGCTGGTGAGCTGAGTGATCTCCACGGCTGAAGAGATGGAGCTAGGAATCGGAAGGAGCCAACATGAGACCGTTTCCAGCGCGGCATCTAGCAATCCAGGAAAGCACTGTTCATGCCAATCCTTTCTGTCTCGGCCAGCTCGGGTCCACGGCCCTAGCTAACCGCCCCCCCCCCCCCCGGCATCTGTAGAGCAGGGGCCAGGCTGGAGCCTGGAATGACACCCCTTCCTTCACAGACTGGGCAGTCTCCAATGGAGGTTGTTCTCCCATACACTCCCGGGGGTTATTTCATAAGACACACACTACAGAGCCTGAGGGCAAACTCTGACCTCTCCTTGGTACTGAGGAACTCTCATTATCTAGTGGTTATCATTTAATAAAATCCCCAAATTTCATGTTGTCTATGGAGTACACTTGAATTACATTGTTCAGCCATTCTTCAACTGTATGGATCTATCCTGTGACGGTTAATACTGATTGCCCACATCACGTGATCTAGACTGTACTTAGGAGACAAGCTTCCAGACCCCAGTGAGGGATTATTCAATTCAGCTTAATCTTTAGGCACGTTTGTGAAGGAATTCATTCCCTGAACTGGAGTCCTGTACTGAATAAAGAAAGAATGAGGAGCAGCACTCGTCTCTTTCTGCTTTCCAACAGTGAGCACCATGTGATCAGCTGTCCCACCCTCCCCCAGCTCTGCCCTCCCCACCAAGATGGACTGGAACCTCAGACTGTGAGCCAAAAGAAACCCTTTCTTCCTGAAGTCCGCTTTGTCAGAGTATTTTGTCACAGCAACAAGTAACTAAAATGCATCAAATGTTCAATCTTCAGTAGAGTTATCGAGAGAGTAAGGTTGATTTTCAGAGTCATCACTTCAATTCCATTTATAACGTATGTGTTGGGGAAGGGAAAGGAAGGGGCTATAAGGCTGGGGGGGGGGACCTGAACCACTGTAATGGGCTGCAAAGGTCCCGGAGCCCAGGGTCATCCACAGAGCTGTTAACATTACTATACAGTCCTCTGAGGGGAGGGCGGGAGTGGTGGTTAGTGATGTCACCCTGACAGGTTCCAGAAGAATCCAGGAGGCGAATCTCTGGGTGTCTGTGAGTGAGTTTCTGGACTGGGTTAACTGATGAAGGAAGACCCACCGTAAACATGGCTGTCATTATTCCACGGGCTGGGGTCCCAGACTGCATGAGAAGGAGAAAGTCAGTCAGAAACGATATTCATTTCTCTCTGCTTCCTGGACACCGATGGGATGTGACTATCTGTCTCGCCTTCCTCCTGACGTGACATCCACCGTGATACGCAACAGACTGAACCTGCAAACTGTGTGCCAATCTTCCTTTCTTTGTATGCTTTAGTCATGGCCCGTGCCACAGCTGTGAGAAAGGAAGTAAGGCTGTGCAGAGCAGCCAGGTCACAGGGCTACAGCCATTTGCAGCCAATCAAACATAACCACTGTGGTGGTTTGAAAGAAAATGACCCCTAGAGGCCCACAGAGAGTGGCACTATTAGAAGGTGTGGCCTTGTTGGAGTAGGCGTGGCTTTGCTATAGAAGATAGGTCACTAGGGGATGAGCTTTGAGGTCTCTGATGCTTAAGATGGGTCTAGTATGCTCTTTCTGGTGTCTGTGGATCCAGATGTAGGACTCTCAACTCCATCTCCAGCACCATGTCTGCCTGCATGCCACCATGCTTGCCATAATGATAATAGACTAAAATCTGTGAAACTGTAAGCTAGCCCCGATGAAATGATTTCTTTGTAAGAGTTGCTCTGGTCGTGGTGTCTCTTCACTGCAACAGAAACCCTAAGACAACCAGCTTTAGCACAGAATCCAGGACAAAAGCAATCAGATGGATAGCCCCAAAGATCCCAGCAACCAGCAGCAACTAACTGAGGGAAGACAGGAATAAGGTTCTTAACACTCACAAGTGGGCAGGTCACATCTAAAATACATGGGCCGCAGGGTTGTCTATTTGCAGAATAGAGCCAGCTGGATCAAAATGGTATGGCTGCTCCAGATGTCTCTTGGAGCTTAGATGTACCACAGCCCTCCCCTGTGAGGTTAGGGAGGCTTCACACAGACTCATCTTAAAGATACTCTGCACCCCAGATCTATGGGGGGAAGTCTGTCTTCTCTCCCAAGCTGCCATACTGAGCTCATGTCCCAGACCTAGTGGCCTAGAAGAGGGGAGCACAAAGCAATGAAGTCGTTCAAGTCGGGACAAGACACATCTCTGCTGACAGGACTCAACAGGCAGTCACAGCCCCGAGAGTGAACGAGAGGCACAGAGCAGGGACTAGACCTAGAAGATGATGAATGTCATTTTCTTCTGAGAAAGGAAAAGAAAATGGAATTTCCATTTGAGGATCCACCCTCAGTTAATTGTTATTTGTAGAACACAACTAACACTGTCATTATTCTCAACCTCACACCATAAAAGCCATCCAGGGAATGCAGGCAAACAGAATAAACAAGGACTTATTAAATGCATAATTAATGTGCGTTAGGATTAGCATACATGAATAGGAATCAGCTGGGGTTGTTACAGAGCGTGAACCCTGAACGTTATCAATTGATTAAACTTGTTATCTGCTGTGGCTTGGGAACAAATTAGAAAGCCTCCTAGGGGGACAGAGAGAGAGATTGGAAGCAGGGGAGGTGGCTGCTTGGGGGACCTACAGCTAGCAAAGGTGCCGAGTGTTTTTATGAGCCAATGTTCTAGAAGAGCCACAGCTCTATTTACGAGAAAGTGAATCACACTCTTGCCAAGGCCAACTCTTAGCTGGGGTGGACCACCCACGGGGGACTCTGGAATATCTGCTGACACCATTATACCTCCGGCTTAAAGGGATGGGAGCAGACATTTGCTATGAGGTTGGTCCTCTGTGTGGCTTCTCCAGGGACCACAAGGGTCTGATGTGTATCTCATGCAGCCTTGACCAGGAAGAGTCACCAGCTGAAGAGCACTGGGGATGAAATCTGGCAAGAAAGGAAACCCCTGACACAGACTACCCCCCACACCCAGGAGGCAGGTCAGTGCTGTGGCTACATGAATGGGATGAGAGACAGCCATCTGGTACCCAGACAATGGCCTTGATCTGCCCCTTTGTGTAGGGTATTCTAATAGTCCCCTCTAAGCTCCCTGTGGTGACTGATCTTGTCAACTTGATGTGGTTTAGAATCACCATAGAGACAAATCTCTGGGTGTATCTGTAAGGGAGTCCCCAAAACCATTGAAGCGGGCACAGAAGACCCACCCTGACTATGACCAGCACTATTCCATGGGCTGAGATCCTGGACTGGAGAAAAGGAGAGAGGCAGATAAGCCCCAACATTCAGCTCTCTCGGCTGCCTGACTGTGGACGCTATGTGGCCAGCTCCCACCATAATACCTCCCTCACCTCACCACAATGGGCTGCAGCCTTCAAGTTATCAGCCCAAATCAACCCTTCCTCCTTTCATTGGCTTCTTCCAAGCAAGGAGGAAAGTGACTAATGCTCTCCCGTAGGGGACAGAAATGCTCCCAAAGAGTGACACCGGGGCCAAGAGACAACTCTTGGTTTTGTTTTTATTTGGTTTGTTTGTTCTGTTCTGTTTTGTTTTTTCCTGCAGGGCTGGGAGCGGAATCCAAGGCCTTGCACATGCCAGGCAGGAGCTCAAGCCTCATAACAGCAGCATTTCCAGTAGCCAGAGTGACTTTTTAATTGCCTCATCTTCAAAGACTACAGAAAACAAAAACCAACCACATTCCTGTTCCCAAGGCTTTTGCATTGACTGTGTTGACTTCCTGTGATGACCCATCCACTCTGAACAATGCTGACTTATTTATTTTAAGGCAGGGTTTATTAGGTAGCTCTGGATGTCCAGGAACTCACTCTGTAGACCAGGCTGGCTTTGAACTGTCAGAGATCTGCCTGCCTCTGCCTCCCAAATGCTGAGATTAAAGGTGTACACCCATCATGCTCGGCTTCTGCGCGATGTTGAAATGGATGTGTGAGTAAACTTTGTTCTTCTGTTAGATTGAAAGCTCTTTCACTCTTTCACTCCATTTCATCCCCTTATCCCTTTTTAAGCATCGGGATCAGACTCCTTCACCATGGCAGCTGCTAGCCACACTACCCAGTTGAGAACTGAAAACAGATCATTTCATTTCATTTCAACAGGGATAAATTTAAAGACTGTGTAACATTCACCCATTATGTACAACTTTGGTGTTGCTTTTAGTATATGTGTAAGAAAGAGAGTTGTTCATACTACAGTGCACATGTGGAGGTCAGGGAACAACCTTCAGGAGTTGGTTCTCTCTTTCCATTTTGTTTCAGGAAGAATCAGGCTGATGCTGCTTTCAAGCTTCCCTGCCTATGAGCTGCCAGGCAACTCTCCTGTCTCCACCTCCCACCTCCATGCATGAGTGCTGGGCTCACTGCATGAGTGCTGGGCTTGCTGCATGAGTGCTGGGCTTGCTGCATGAGTGCTGGGATTGCAGTACTTGCTATAACATCTGGATTTTTTTTTTTTCTGAGACAGGGTTTCTCTGCATAGCCCTGGCTATCTTGGAACTCACTTTGTAGACCAGGCTGGCCTTGAACTCAGAGAACTGCCTGCCTCTGCCTCCCAAGTGCTAAGATTAAAGGTGTGCACCACCACTGCCCAGCCACAGCATTTTGATTTCTACCCTGGTTTCAGAGCTCTAACTTCGGGTCATCAGGTATTTGCATGGCAGGTGCCTTTTACCCACTGAGCTGGCTCCTTGGCTCACAGCTCTGTTTTAGAATGACTCAATTTCATTTTAACCATTAAAATTCAGCATCCACATTGAAATATGCCTTGAACATAAAACACACACTTCAAAACCTATATGGTCCTCCAAATTTTAAATACAGATTCTATGTTGAAATAGTAATAGTGTGGCTACATTAGATGAAATGTATTTTGTAAATAATTCCATTTGTTTTTTGCTTCTTTTATGTTTTAAATTTATACCCCAGGGGAGATTTTATAATAAATTATATATATATATATATATATATATATAAAATCATATGCATATTCACATATCATTCCTATTTATGGCTATCAGAGAGTTTAAAAAGCCACATTGTATTCTTACATATTTCTTTTTTAAAGATATATTAATTTTATTGTATTGTGCGAGTGTTTTGCTCACCTTTATGTATGTGTACTACGTGAGTGTCTGGCACCCTTGGATGTCAGAAGAAAGTGTCAGATCTCCTTGGACTGGAGCTACAGATAGTTGTGAGCTGCCATGTGTGCGCTGGGGATTGAACTCAGGTCCTCTGTGCAAGAACAAGTGCTCTTAACAGTTGATCCATCTCTCCAGCCTCCTGTATTGCATCTCTGAGGTGAGGGTGTATATCTGCTTCACACTGCGGATGTTCAGAGAGTACTACAAAGGTTACTTCCTCTCCTCTCCTCTATACCAAAATAAGCATCTTCAGGTCATGCATCTGGATTAGAAATATAATCGGTGGCCAGGAAACAAAACAGCAATGTGGGGAAAAACTGTGACAACTAATGGAGTAAATCCCCCTCCTTTTGAAACTGACTAAAGTATGATGTGATGATTGGTTGTAAAATGGGAGAACACTAATTCAGACCCTAAGAACATACGTCACGGTTACCAAGGAAATACAGATCTTAGCTTCCCTGGCACCAATGACTAAAAGATATACACAATCAACAACACCTGAATTGTTTTCACAAGGGAGGCAAAGCAATTCTAGAAAATGTATTGTTAACTAAATGTCTTATGTAGTAGCTGTGAGTGCCAAGCTGGGCAATGTTCCTAGAAAAGCCTGAGAGTGTCAGAGTGGTCTCCAAGAGACAGGACCCTTTCCTCAAAACCCAAGTTAAGCTAAGGGACTAGTTTTTCAGGAGGGCATAAGCTGACATGAACCCATTATGCTGTCTTGGCCAGGAGAGAGGGCAGGTGTCTATTTGAAAGTAGGAGAGGAGGAGGAGGAAGAGGAAGAGCAGAAAGAGGAGGAGGAACAGGAGGAGGGAGAAGACTAGGAGGAGGAAAAGCAGGAGGAGCAGGAGGAGGAAGAGGAACAGGAGGAGGAGGAGGAGGAAGAGGAACAGGAGGACAAGAAAAGCCTTCTTTTAGTGGGTAGCTGTTCCAGCTTTGACCCTGAAACACTGACCCTAGAGTGACAGCAGGTAACTGCCACACCTGCCTATGACCTGCCCCTGGGTTGTGGCTAAGAGTAAGCCCCTTAAGACTTAGGGTGCATATGTGTTTGGCCCCTTCTGGATACCTCATGGTCCTGGAATCTGGATGGAGACCAAGCCAGAGTTCTCCACTGGAGAGTAGCTCATTTCTCTTGGATCCTGTAACCAATCCCTATTGGCTGTAAGTTATTTCAGAAATAAACCTCTCTTGATTACCAGATAAATTTTGTAGAATTGCCTTGTTAAATACAGTTATATCTGGCGCCCAACATGGGGTACAATCCCACGACCCTAAGATTAAAAGTCTCATGCTCTACCGACTGAGCTATTATATCCTTCTGAGGTCTTTGATGTAGTTGAAGACTAGATAGTTATAATTTTCCTTAGTTATAATAAAAGATAACTATGTTAGTTATGAAAACTTAGACTCACAAATATAGGATAAATAGAATATTTTCTTTGAATTTGCCAAATATAAATAGACTAGATATTGTAACTAATTCTTGCTTGATAAGCGTTTTGTTATATATAATTTTACTATGTTAAAGTTAAAACAAATGCTGTGGGATAATGCTTTTGTACACTGGTTAAATAAAAGTCTGATTGGCCACTTGCCAGGCAGAAGGTATAGGTGGGATTAGCAGACAAGGAGAATTCTGGAAAGAGGAAGGCTGAGTCAGGAGATGCCATCCTGCCATCCAGGGAGCAGCACATAATGGCACTCAGGTAAAGCCACGGAACACGTGGCAACATATAGATTAACAAAAAATGGCTGAGTTTAAGTGTAAGAGCTAGTCAGTAGTAAGCCTGAGCTAATGGCCGAGCAGTTAATTAATATAAGCCTCTGTGTGTTTACTTGGGTTTGAGCAGCTGTGGATTAGGCAGGACACAGAAAAACTTGCATCTTAATCTTCTCATTATTGGAGCAGCCTTTGCCCAGCACTGGACATCATGACTCAGAAGCATGCACCAATTTTCCTGTACAAGCTATCTGAATCCATGTCTGTCCCCCACTCAAGAAAAAAGCAGAACTGAATCAGGGGCTTCAGCACAGCTGCTGGAACACTTGCCACACGAGCAAAAAACCCTGGAAACAATCTGTAGCAACACATAATGAAGTGTGGTAGCACACACCTGTAACTCCAACACTCAAGGAACAGAGGAAGGATGACCCAGAGCTCAAGGGCATCCTTGGCTATGGGATGAATTTTGTGTGTTTATGTATGTATGTGCTATTGTGTATATGTATGCACACATTTGTACAAGTACACATGTACATGTGTATGTATGTGTACAGAAACCAGATGTCCATGTCAGGACATGCTCAACCACTCTCCACCCTGTTTTTTGAGACAGGGTCTCTCTCTCAATGAACCTGAAACTCCTGGATTCAGCTAGACTGGCTGGCCACCAAACTCCAGGGATCCTCTTCCTTAATAAGCTAGGCATAGTGGCTCATTCCTACAATGCCAGTACCTAAGCTGTGGAGGCAGTAGGATTGCCAGAGTTTCAGGCCAGTGTGGGATACAGAGTGGGTTCCAGGCTAGCTTGGGCTATAGAGGAAGACCTTGTCAAAAAAAAAAAAAAAAAAAAAAAAGCTAAACAGATACATAGCTAAACAAATGAGGCCTTATTTACACACTGTTTTGGCCATGGGAGCAAGGCGGCATGAGGTTAACCAGAAACTTGGCAGATCCATACAAAAACTGTCTTCCAACTATCTGGCTTTGACTCCTCTCTTTACATATGAGGCAGGGGAATGACATGACAGAGTCCATGTGGAAACTAGTCTTCATTTTAACACAAGTCCAAGTGCAGCCATAGCTTGTGGCTTTGGCCAGGAAGCAGAGCTCTGGATTCCTGTGTGTCCACAGTCCTTGGCAACAGTGGTGAGCCTCTCAGCTTGCCTGGCACTTCCGCATGGGATCACACAGGGACCCTGGAACTGCAATTTCCCACTCTAGGAGTTCATGCCAGGCCTCATGCTCACTTCCAATGGCATCATTTGAAAGTGTGCTCTCAACTTCTGCTACTGCACACACCCAAGAACACGATATGTTGAGCAAAATGTCATCCCATGCAGAAGCCCATGCTAATTATAATGTCAGGCCTCCCACTGAGGTGCAGATAATTAAAGGGAAATATTACAGTGTTTTCAAACTCCTGGAGTAAATGAGAGGGATCTTGAAGTAACCTGCTGGAGATGAGAATTAAAATGCTCTGAGCTGTCCCCCTTGAAAGTTACCTGACTAGACCTGGAGGATTAAGCTAAGGTGCCCTGAAGGAGAAGGAAGGGGGAGGCGGAGGGGGGGAATGAAGGAGGAGGGCAGGGAAAAGGAGGCAGAAACAGAGAAGCTCATGTTCACCAGGCTCTGCTCTACCATGCAGTTGGGTGACACAGCAGGTGGCCTGCCTGTTGCAATAGCTGTTAGCTCACTCCATACCTAACTGCAAGGTGAAACGTTACCACCCATTTACATCTGCCAGCACTGAGATGCTCAGGCCTTTCCCCAAAGTCACATGGCTAGTTCAGGCCTTACCGACTCTACAGTCTGCGCCTGTCTGACCCTGGTCCATCCTCACCTGCTGGTGATGGATGTGTGGAAGGGACACCACTCGGGCATTCCTTCTGCAACCCTGAGTGGAGCTCCCTCGGAACCCTCCCAGGTTGCCCAGCCTGAGCCTGCTGCTGAACAGAGCCCAGGACATCTGGAGCGAGAAGTCCTCCAACACACCCGGCTGGTGCCACAGACGCTAACATTTCATGTTGTTAAAAAAAATAAAAATACAATAAAATAGAAAAGCAAAATGTGTTCTCTGAACTTTTTTTGGAAATAACTGAAGAGCTTTGCCATCCATGGCTAGAAAAGAGTCTGTGAACTCACCAAAGCAGGAGGAGAGGACCGGCTGAGCGAGAATCCACTCCACCTGCAGCGACTGTGTCCGCCAGGTTCCACCTTTGAACTTCTGCATCTCTGTCTCACTCAAGAGGACAAATATCCAAACACAATCACGGAGTCCTTCCTATGGTGTCTAGATCTTCCAAATCCTTAGTAAATAAGTTTGAGTATCATCAATAATTCACGGCTGTGTGGCGCTCACCTGTTGGCTGGGCCCACACTACTGATTGCTGAAAACGATCCCACAATGTCTGGAAGCAAAATATAACTTAGAATGATTACATCATGTTTTTCCTAGGGAAATCCGTATCTAATAATAGAGTGTTCAACACAGTCTTTGTCCCAGGAAAGTGAGATGCTACGCTTTATTCTGTAACTACTAGCCTCTTGTAAGCTGTAGCCCCACCTTGTTCTGAGAGCTGGCCCTCCAAAGCTACCTGGGGGCCATGTGAACACTTGAAGCCCACAGAAGCCAGTGCCCTATGCCATGATCAGTAACACCCGGATATTTAGTGGCCCATTAAAATCCAACCCAAGTCAGGTGGTGGTGGCGCACACCTTTAATCCCAGCACTTGGGATGCAGAGCCAGGCAGATCTCTGTGAGTTCGAGGCCAGCCTGTTCTACAAAGCAAGATCCAGGATAGACACCAAAACTACACAGAGAAATAGAGAAATCCTGTCTCGAAAACAAACAAACAAACAAATAAACAAACAAAAAATCAACCAAACAAACAAAATCCAGCCCAAAATTGATTGGTACTCCTTAAAGAGTGGGACACACAGACACCCCAGGGCCAGTATTTCCTTGAGTGGCACTGTGCTCAGTCCTGAGTTATAATATACGAAAAGCATGTAAGGCTGGAGGCCTGGAACAAAGTGGGAGGAGCTTAACAAAAGAAACAATGGACTTCAAAGAATGAAAGGCTCCTATGTGACAGGGCAGTTCCACCCCAAGCTACGTAAACAGCAGAGCACGTCCACACAAAACACACTCCTACTCAACACTGACCAAGGCACAAGGAAGCCAAATGCCCATGAGGAGATGAACACAGGCCCAGTGGCACGCACCCACATGGATGCTCCTTTTCTTGTCACTACAACAAAAGCATCTGAAGAGTTGACTGGTGTGCAGACTGAGCAGATATGGTCCTTCCTGGCAGGGAGGCCATGGAAGTGGGAGTGTGAGGAAACCGACCACATTGCATCTACAATCAGAAGCAGAGAGATGAATGCTTGGCCCGGCTCACTTTCTCATTTTGATTCAGTCCCCACCCCTTGGGATGGTGTCCATATCCAGGCAGGTGGCCTCCACGTAGCGTAACCTCCCTGGAAACCAGAGGTGTGTCTTCATATGCAGTCCTGTCGAAGACGATTAACCATCCCATCACAGGATGGAGAACGCTCTGGGCTTGAACAGAAGCAGAACTAATATCGACGCTGTAAAGCAAAGGAACCGAGTGAAAGAAACTAGTGCAGCTGCCACACACACACATGCCACACATACATCACACACACACACACACACACACACACACACACACACACACACACACACACACGCCACCATCCTCGGGAGAGCAGGGCGGGAAACGAGATGGAAAGTTGGGTGGAGTTAGGAGCTAGAGCTGGGGACCGGGAAATGACTGCTGCTGCCAGGTATGGGATTTCTCTGCAGGATGGCGAGAATGTATCAAGTAGACAGTGGTGATAACTACACACCCTCGACTCCTGTATACCTTGAAAGGGTGGGAATTACGGTATGTGGATCCTCTCTCAACTTCAAATGAGAAATTAGCCAGAACAGTGTCCTCTGTGTGAGAGGGTAAGAGACATCTTCAAGCTATTGATGGTCCTTGTGCATCATGGGAGAAGAATGTTATGTGGTGACATTCTCCAGCAAGGGGAGAAAACACTTGAATATGCATGCTGTCACCTTCAGTAAAGGATAGCCATGAGTGCATTTGCCATGAACATCTTTTTTGTCACAAAAAGCAGAGTGGCCACACGAGTAGGGTGACATGGTGCTAGTTTAAATAGGTAAGCAGAGCAAGGGGTCCATTCGATGGGACAGCAACTGTTATGGCTGAATCCTGAAATGTGTCCCAAATGGTTTCATGACTTGAGGGTTTGGTCCCAGCTGGTGGCACTGTTTGGGGCGGTGAAGCCTAGCTAAAAGAAGTAGGACACTGGGGGTTCCTTGTACCTGGTCTCTGGGTCCTGTCACCTACGCCACAGACCAAGGTGCTCTCTGCCATGCCTTCTCCCTCCATGATGGGCTAAACCCAAGGAAACCGTGGGCCAAAACAAGTTTTTCTTCCCTTTGAACCCAACATCTGTTCCTCACTTAAGTGGTTTCTGTGAGGGACTGAAGTCAGTGGCACACAGTGATGAGTTCAGCAACACCCCTAAGGCACGCTCACACCCTCACCGAACACACAGGAGAGAAAGCCAACTAAAGACTGTCTTTCTGGACCCACCCATCCTCTCCCTGCAGAAGAGCCAGGGATAATGCAGCAGGGATACCTGCATTCAGCAGGTATGTAGAATTATTTAGAAACCCAAACAGAAGCAGCCTGGGATGGGAAACAAGAAGACAGAGCTGGTCCCCATGAGAAGTCCCAGGGCAAGAAGAAAACTCAGGAAGACTCGAGCTAATTGTCTCTGGCCAGTGGCCCAGGGATTGTTTTGGTTTCTGTGGCCAGCCCATGAGGACTACAAAAACACCCAGTTCTAGTGCCTGAGCCTACTACAGCTGCCCTGTTATCAAAAGGGAATGACCAGATTCCCAACTGTCCTGAGTTATCTGAGGAGGCTCTACATGCAGTCAAAGAATTCAAATAAGGAGGTGGAAGGAGGAGATCAGACCCAGCAGAGAAAACAGCGGGACATGGATTAGAGTGATAGCCATGCAGAAGTCTGCAGAGGCCTGCAGAGGCCTGCAGAAGCTGGAAGGAACAAGGAATGGAGTCCCGCAACCCACCCTGGAGCCTCTAGCAAATCAGTCTTGTCAACAACTTAAGAACTGATTTAAGACTTCTGACTTCCACAACTGTAGAAGAACAAGTCTGATCTTTTTTCTTAAAATGATTATGTTAGTTCTTCTTAAAGTGATTATGTTAGTAAAAAGTTGTTGCCGGGCGGTGGTGGCGCACGCCTTTAATCCCAGCACTCGGGAGGCAGAGGCAGGCAGATCTCTGTGAGTTCGAGGCCAGCCTGGGCTACCAAGTGAGTCCCAGGAAAGGCGCAAAGCTACACAGAGAAACCCTGTCTCGAAAAACCAAAAAAAAAAAAAAAAAAGTTGTTAAAGCAGCTATAGCTAACTAACACAGTCCTTCATCCTGTTTCCAATACAAAGGACGCTCTTAGAAGACAGCTTTGGGGAGGTCATTAGGTCATGAGGATGGCACCCTTGGGAATGGCATTAGTTCCATTATGAGAGAGAGAGAGAGAGAGAGAGAGAGAGAGAGAGAGAGAGAGAGAGAGAGAGAGAGAGAGAGAGAGACACTGAGACCCCAGAGAGTTCTTATCCTTGTTCCAACATGCAAGGACACTAGGCTAGCCCAAATAAGATTGTCCCTATTGTATAACTTCTCTCTCTACTGTGGTGGGTATGTTGAGAATCAGGGGTCCTGAGGTGGTGAACTCACTTGGGGAGATCCCCCTTCCAAATCACTTTTATCTCATCACAAGTAATCATATTTTTTCCATAGGGAAGTTTGTTTCTAAATCTTACAAAACCACGAAGAAAATAAAAATTAGTCATAACCCTATCCCTCAGGAACAGCCTGCCACCATTAATATTTTGTTTTCTAAATTTGTTCATGAGTTCCCTGAAACTAAAATCGCTTCTGACTCAAACGCCGAGCATTCCTTTTGAAGCCATTATTAGAAACTAGCAATGATGACAAGTCAAATAATTAAAATCAACCACTGTGCTGTCCTGGAGACACGAACAGCAGCCCTCAGGTCTCTATATCACAGCAACAGCTGTCAAAATGAGCTCCGCTCTTGACGGTAAGGAGAGGAGGATGAGAAGCCGCAAGGGATGCAGGCTCCACCGGGGGTCTCCATAACCAAGCTGTGTGTGATGGAAAGCAGCATGAGGGGTACCGTTCGTCCCCAGCACCCACGCAAAAAGCTGGGTGTGCCAGCATGCACTTGTCACCCCAGAGCTGGGCAGGCGGACGTGAGAGGATCCTAGCCAGACTAGCCGTATCACTGAGCCCAGGTCCCGGTGAGAGGCCCTCACTCAGAGAGAGGGTAAGGTGAGGCTGAATGAGGAAAGTACCAGATATATAAACCTCTACCACACACACACACACACACACACACACACACACACACACACACACACACACACACACACTCACCCTTAGCACACCTGGTAGCCAACATACAAAGAGAATGAATCCTTCAGCTGCTCTGCCTCTGCTCTCCTAGAATGGAGGCAGGAAACATATGCACCTAGCCTTTCTGGAGCTGTACTACAGAGTAGCCATGGACTAGGTCGGGGCTCTAGTACACGCTGTGATCTTCGCTTGCTAAAGGAATGTGGCGGTGACCTTTGAGAAAAAGGCCCCATCTCACAAGGGGAAACACAGAGATTTAAACAACTGAGTATATGACGGCACTTGTCACATCAGAGGGGGCTGCCACACAGGCCTGCTGTCCTGACACTCTGCCTTGCCTTAAGTCCAAAGAAGTGGAACTGTAATCTTAAGCAGGGGTCAACCTTTTTCCTTTAATTTGATTTCTCTCAGGTATTTTGTCACAGAGATGCAAAGTAACTAACAAAGATCCGTGACTTCCCTGGAGTCAAGGGGGATCATGAAACCCAGAGGCTCAGGACTCCTTTGTCCTTCCAAGTGCCTGCAGGTGTGTCCTCACACTCTGGAACATTCCACAGCCAGGCTGCCCGTTAACAAGCCTTCCTTCTTTCTTCCATGTCATGGGACAATTTTTTAAACAAAATGTCATCCTAAGGATGCACAAAACTGAACCAGCAAAGACAAAAACGTCAAAAAAACATTGATTATCCATTAAGTCATTGTGGAATGTCTATCTGAAAGCCCGGGGTCTTGGGGAATGTCAAAGCTGCACCTCAATTTTCAATAAACCACAAAGGATGGTGTGAGAAAAGAGACCTTTTCAAAGCAGCTGGAACTGGACAGGCTCTCAAAATGACTCTTGTCAGAGAGCAGCATGCTCCTACAGGAAGCATGGGTGAGTCATTCTCTTCAGACTAAAGCACAAACCAGAGGCAGGGGCAGTGAACCCTGCTGGGAACTTCAGTCAGGTAATCTTTTTTTTTTTTTTCTGATGGGGTCTCATGTAACTCAAGCTGGCCTCGAACTTGTTATATAGCTAAGGACCTTCCAGCGTGCTGGGACTATACCATGGCTGACAGGATGACACAGGTAACCCTGTTTCTGCCATGACTGGTATTTCACAGGCTGGAGGAGACTCGGGGGCCCCCAGACTTCCAGTGGGCAATTTAAGATAGGGTGGGGGCATGATGGGAGCCCCCAACAGTGCAAACCCACTCAGGTCTTCTCTGGGCACTGTGTGTAGGGGTCTCACGTACAACACCATCAGAAGACACACTAAATGGAGAGCTCTAGGAAATTAACCAAGGATGTGCACGCACATCTGACTCAGAGGGCTAAGGCACCAAGAAGGAAATGGGAGAGAGATGGTCAATGAGGAAAATTCTAAGAAAAGCAGCCTGTGTATGATCCCATCATAAAAACTCCTGTAACTACAATGGAAATTACTAGAGAAGCATGTGTCTCTCCTCCCAGAGAAAGAGCCCCACTTAAAAATGATCTGGTGCATGGTGTTTTAGGCAGATTCCATATATATTAGATATAATAACACAGATAAGGCTATACATGGTGTCTTCTTCACACAAATAAGGGAGTATCAAGTTCTCCAATGGGAATAACTTCATCCCTGCCGAGTTCTTTGCTTCTACAGAACCAACACCAGGAGACAGCAGAATCACATCTACACGAACGAGCCTTAAGAGAAAAACATTGTCACCTTAGAGAGCCATGGCTGGCTGGGCTGCTCCTGTAACAGGCAACAGACAGGCTCTAGGAACTCTCTCTGGACCCATAAAACAAATCACCTGCAACGGCCCCCAGGGAAGAGGACTACGCATGCTCAACTTTCCCCAAAAGACAAATGGGAATGATTAAGAACTCAAGACTGACAAAATCATGGTTGAGAGACCTGAGGAGCCTGGCCCACACAGTGACCCCCATCTGTCAAAGGCTCAGAGGGCCCGAGCATAGGCAATGGCTCTGCCCATGTTTGGTAGAAGTCTCCAAAGATACCAGTTGGCATGTTAGTCCCACTTCATCCATGAGAAAACCAAATAGTATTCGGAGATAAACTCATCAGCGGATGGCAGAGCTAGAGTTCCACCATGTGTCGCTAGCAGATCAGGATCCTTCATGCATTGATTTTCTGTAGTAGCCTTAGTGGTTTTTTATTTTATGCTTACCCGTGCCTTCTATTGCTCTAGAAGAAATATTATCTTTTAAATAAAACACCAGTAAGCCTTCTCCCATAAAACTACATCCCAAGACATCAAATAAGTTGTTCTGTACTAGGAATAGATCTGAAAAGTACTCAGCAGGGAGAGGTCCCTACAAAGAAAGCACATGAGCCAAGTATGAATGTTAATCAAGGCAGAATTCCATACTGATTTTTTAATATGTGTGTGCAGTGAGGTGTATGTTTGTGGGTGTGCATATTTGCGTACAGGTCCATGTGTGTGTGTTTATGTAAAAGCTACAAATCAATCTCTGGTGTCATCCACTTAATTTTTGGTGGCAAGGTCTTTTGCTGGCCTGGACCTCACCAAATGAACTAGTTTGGCTGTCCAGCATGCCCAGGGATCCTCCTGTCCCTACCTCCCCACTACTGAGATGACAGGCTCATGCCACCGTACCCAGCTTTTTATCTGGGGTTCTGTGGATGAAACTCACACTGGCACAGCAAACACTTGACTGACTGAGCTATCTCCCAGGCCCCTGAATTCACTACATCCTTTAAAGCATCAGTCAGAACTGGAGACATCCTGCACTTACAGAAGGCTCCCTCTATCCCAGCAATCACGGGGGTTACAGAATTATGTTCCACATGATTTGGTACCTGGTACCAAATATGTAAAGGAAGGGACTCCTGTGTCAAAATAGCAGAGGTTATTTAAAGTAACTGGAATGAGGAGGTGGAAAATGCAAAGATCATTCTAGAATGAATGATGCATTGCATAGAGTGGCCTCCACTCCCCTTCAAATTGCACCCATGTCACTACTGACAGTTCCCCTTTTCAGCTGCAGGGCTGTGTGAGCATTGGCTCGACCATCAGGCGGGTGGCAGACAGCCCCAGGACCAGTCCTCACCTGGAACATTGTGTAAGGTGATGGCCAGGATGAGCAGAGCGATCCTCCTCCAGCTGCTGACCCCAGGCTGCCCTGAGTTCCCTTGCACAGGTCCTGAGGGGGCAGTGCCGTCTGGGAGGGCAGCCGCTGCCACCTTCTTCCTCTGGTAGACTTCGCCATTCTCACTCTTGTCTGTACAAAAAGAAGAATGGTGAGAAAGAGGCTGTGAAAATGTGCACTCCAATTCCTGGGCAGGCAGCAGCAAGAGGCAGCCCCCAAGCCAGAGATGATTCTACATCCAGACTGCCACAGACCAAGCGTCTCCCCTGCGTGGCTCAGACACTCCCTGGGATGGTCATTCAGCAAGGACTCAGGAACTAGACACTATGCCTGGAGTCTAGGCTCTAAGAAGGATGAAAATGGCCACCTAAGGGGAGGGATGCTGGGGGCTGATAAGGAACACAGATTGTGGAATCAGTCCATCACTTTTACTTATTGACCCTGCCACATGCCAGTTGAGTGATGCTTGCTAACCAGGAGTTTTCACTGCCCTGTACTGTGGTTTCCTGATTCAAAACAACAGATCAGTGAAACATTTTCTGGAGGTGAAGGGGTTGTAGGGAGCGAGAGAAGTACAGGTTGAATGTGTGTGCTGTAGAGATTGGCACTGGTCATGTCAAGGACCAACACTTCAGCCCCACCGCAGTCCAGCGGTATGTAATAACCTCGTCTCCTTGCCCAGCCATGTATAATAACTCTACCTCTTTGTCCAGCTGTATATAATAACCCCACCTCCTTGATTCAGCTGTATGTAATAACCCCACCTCTTTGTCCAGCCATGTATAATAACCCTGCCTCCTTGTTCAGCAGTATATAACCTTCCACTCTGTTCAACTCTTATACAATAAACACAATGAGTTTCTGGGGTGCTGCAGCTTCCCCGTCAGAGAGCCCACCCTACCCGATCCCAGCTTTGGATGTTGGAGTGTCTGTGTGTTCGCATTCCTTCTTTCCCTCACCACTCCAGTTAGATCAGTCCCTGGAACCAAGCAAGGACTCGGCAGAGGTTTGTGACGATTCAACAAGAGAAGACATGGGCATGCTTGGGATATTCTCAGTGCTGAATATACAGATTGGTACTGTTGGTAATGTGTTCCCTTTCTCCCAGAACCCTCCAGAATTATGAATATGACCCTCCTCCTGGTCACCCTGAGACTCAAGGGGAACGCCTCAGGTGTCAGGATCAGCCAATCAGATTCCCTCTCCTAGAATGCAGTGTGATGAAGCCCACAGTGATTTAAGAGCAGCTGTAGCAGATAGACAGAAGAAAGCAATGTGCCTCGGTAAGCAGAGACAGGCAAGCATACAGTCAAAGAGACAGACAAACAGACAGAAATACATAGCAGCCCAGGTCCTGAAGAACACTCAGGGGCTGAGTTTCATATACTAATCATCTGAAAATTCCCCACTTTTATTGACAGTATGACAGCTCAGGACCCAAATTCCAGCCCTTGGGAGGCTGAGGCAAAAGAATCTCAAGTGCAAGAGCAGGCAGGAATACATAATATAAGACTGTCTCAAAAAAGAATTCCCCTGGTTTAGACTAGAGTGTTGCTGTTTCTCAGACAGTAGCCTTAATGGCGTTTCTTAGATGCATGGAGATCCTTGACATCGGGAGATGGCAGAAACTTCACACTCTGGCACTCTAGTCCACGCCCTTGACTGAGGGTGACAGGGACCCTCGAGAGTTCTCCTTCCCATCTCCACCCAGAGAACCTCCTTCCAGAAGTGGGAAATTCCTGCTATGAAGATGGAAGCAGACCTTCCTTAAATCCAGTCTAGGTAACAAGGGGGCTGGAGAGAGAGTTCATCATCTAAAAGCACTTGCCAATCAAGCCTGACAACCTGAATTTGATGTCTAGAACCCACAGTGGAAGGAGAGACCCGACTCCTGAGAGCAGTTCTCTGACCTCCATGCTGTGGCCTGTGTGCCACACCCCACCGCTGTCACATACTAAAAACAGATGAATAACATTTAAACTAGAAACAAAGACACCTCTGTGGTCTCCTGGCCCCTCGTTGTGTGGACGTGTTTGATCTAATGCCTTCTTTGTCACACCAGCCTAGTACAGTTTGTCTCAACTTTTGGGATGCTGACTGTAAAGAACAGAGTCCTGTGGGGCTGGAGAGATGGCTCAGCAGTTAAAAGAACTCAAGTGTGGTTCCCAGTACCCATATCAGGTGGCTAACAAGTTCCTGTAACCCCAGCTCCTGGGGGATCCAAAGTCGTCTTCTGGCCTCTACAAGCAACTACATTCACACAGACAGACATGCAGACATACAACTAAAAACAGGTCTCTTTAAAAAGAGAAAGAAAGGGGAGGAGAGAGAAGGGGAGAGGAGAGGAGTGGAGAGAAGGAAAGAGAGGAGGGTAAGGCAGGGGAGAGCAGGGAAGGAGCATGAGAGGGTGGGAGGGAAGGAAAGCCTTGAATTGATCCTCCACAATGCATGACTCAATGCTGGCCTCTAGAGAAGGCGGCATCTCAGCAGCTCTTCCTAGTCAGCCCTTGGAATTTGATGCAGGGTGTGTGGTGTTCACACTGTGAGGGTGAATAAGTGCGCGTGCTACTGACTCTTGGTTCCATCTTTATGGTCGGACATATTGGGCAGGTTTCCTGAATGTACGCATGGGTATTTCTGGGCATATGAGGCGGAAGTGGACTCATACATCTTAAGTTGATAACATTTAGATGACTTGGACTACAGAGCCTGGTCAGGAGTCTCCAGAATTCCAAGCCCCCAGTCTAGAGGCATCATGGGACACTTTAATGTTGTCCATGAGCCTAGCATCTGCTTCCCTGACTCCTCTTCCCGGATGCCAAGGCTGGGATTCTCTTGTCCTGCATATCCATAGATGACACCTGGAGGGCACAAACCTGGAGCCATGAGCTGAGCAAACAAACCCTCTGCTGCCTGGACACAACTGCCCCTGTCCCATGACAAGCCCTGATGTCCTCTCCATGGTGGCGCAGAGCCCTCTTGATCAGCAGCCACTTTCAAAAGCACAACGGAAGGCCGATCCAGTCTGCAGCCAAACACGCACAGATGGTCTGGAAGCGTGGCTGTGTCCTCCAGGATTTAAGACACATCTAGGGAGGTGAATATGGAGCTAGCCTCCTCTTTCACAGCCCGTGGGCCCGGGACACAGATGGCTTGCAGTCCCCGAGAGGGTGACTGGTTGAATCAAATGGGCCCAGTGATGGGATCTCAGGCCTCCGATGAATACAGCAATGCTAATTAACTGATCACCAGCCATGAGAGAGAGTGAATAAAATCCCCAGCTCTCACTAGAGATGAGTTCATTAGGATGACACAACAGGCAGATTCTCACCTACTGAGTGCACACAGCTTCAAATTCCTGAGAAAAGTTTTTGTTTCTAAGCCCTGTTACAAAAAACAGTAAGAGGGATGTAGAGGGACCATGTGCTGTGTGCATCCGAACAGCACCGGCAGGCAAATCACAAGTATGGAAGAAGAGGCCTGAGGAGACAGATCATTCAGTTCAGCAATCATGTTGCATGTGTGAGGACCTGAGTTCAGGTCCCCAGAAGCCTGGTAAAATTCTGGCAAGAGGCTGGCAAGATGGCTGCCAAGTTTGATTCCTGGGACGGACATGGTAAAAGGAGAGAACCAACTTCCATAAGCTGTTCTCTGACCTCCAAATGCATATCATAGCATGTGTGTGTTTGTGTGCATGCATGTGCACACACACTAAAATATATAAGTAAATATAAATTCAAGCCCAACAGATACCTGTAATCTTAGTGACAGCATGATGGGACTCAGAGATAAACAGGTTCCTAGAATCTCACTGGAGCTCCAGGCCAAAGAGAAAGCCTGTCTCAAAAAAGTGGGACCACTAAGGAAGGACCAAAACCCACAGTGTCCTCTGACCTCTACACATGCATATTTGTACACACACAAGTATGCACATGCATGTGTGAGTGTTTTACCTGCATGCATGTATGTGTATCATGTGCATACAGTGCCTATGATAGCCAGAAGAGGACACTGTTTCCCTTGAAACCAGAGTTACAGACGGTTCTGAGCCATCATGTGGATATTAGGAACTGAGCCCAGGTCCTTGGCAAGAGCAGGAAAAGCTCTTTAATTGCCGATCCATCTCTCCAGCTCTCAGAACTCAATTCTTAGAAAGCCATGTTACAATGCATATTTTTAACTGTTCCTACTTAAGTTGATCTCTGAAAACAATAAGGAAGGGGAAATATTAGTGGATCTTTTCCTTCCATGCTCTCTGTGTGTGTTTATATAAGTGAAAAAAATTAAAAGTGGGTGGACAACATGTGTCTGCAACCACAGTGTTGTCTCCAAGGCTCACTAACCAGCCAGCTGAATCAATGAGCTCCAGATTTGGTGAGAGACCCTGTCTCAAAAACCAGGGTAGAGAGCGACTGAAGGACCCCCATGTCAACATGTGGCCTTCACATACACACATGCACCTATAAACATGGACACTATGCACATTATATATAATTAATTATATTAAAGAGCATGTGTCAGAAAAGATATCCTCATACCCCAACACAGTTTCTTTCATTTGTTCTTTTCTATCCCCTTGTCCAGCTCATGACTGTGGATTCTGTCTTCTTCCATAACTGGAGTCAGGGCTGTGTCACGGCAAGGAGAAGGGATGAAAGGACCACAGTGTCTGCCATGGGACCACAGCTCTATCACTGGATTACTTACTCTTCTATTGGTGAGATAAAACACCATGACCAAGACAACTTATAAAAGAAAGCATTTAATTGGGCTTACAATTCCAGAAGGTTAGTATTTATGATGGTGGAAAGGAGGCATAGAGGCAGGAACAGCTGAGAACTCACACCTCAAACCACAAGCAAGGGGCGGAGAGCACACTAAAAATGGCACAAGTCTTCTGGAAATGAACAAAGCCTGGCCTCAGTGACATCACCTACGATGAGGTCACGCCTTCTAATCTTTCCCAAGTAGTTCTACCAACTGACAACCAAGTATTCAAACAGATGAGCCTCCGGGGGCCATTCTCATTCAAAGAGCCACATTCAGTTATTAGCTTCATCCAGCAAATGCTGCCACTGTTCCTAGCTTCCTTGCTGTAACATGTATGTGCTTGATCATATCTATGCAGTGAGACTGTTCCAACAACTGAACCATGGGAGCATGGGGTACAGTGCCTGGCTCACAAAATGCACAACACAATCCATGGCCAGGTTTTATATTCTGCTACTGCACTTGAGAGTATGAAAGCATTTATTTTCTCTGTGATTTTTTTGGGTGAATGTCCTGGGACTTTTTGCTTAGTTGTGAACCAATTATTTGCCAAATTATTTCTTTTAAATTCAAGCTATTACTTCCGCCTTTTTTTTTTTAAGTGCTAAAAGTTGTAGTAACCACCTCCTGCCACAGGGAGTCACATTTTTCTGTTCCTTCCCTTCCAGAATGGGCTCCTATCCTGGGAAAGGACCCTTTCTGTGTGACATGATGCACCACGCCTTTAACTTCATGGACCATGGGCATCAGTGAAACCTGTAAAAGAGCTGGACCAGTCCCAGGAAGAGTCCAGTGCATGGGGAAGGAGTCTTATTCAAGTTAGGGAGAAACTTCACACACAGATCCGAAAGTCTCTTGTGTGCTTGGTTCTAACTAACTGCTGGCCAGCAACTGGTTCCCTAAACCTGAACCACAGGGAAGCTTATCCTCTGAGCATTTTACATATGCAAAGACAAGTGTATATTCATATGCATTTAAAAATCAATAGGAAAGTGGCTGGAGAGCTGGCTTAGCAATGATAACCCTCACTGTTCTTCCAGAAGACCATGGTTTGGTTCCCAGCACCCAGGTCGGACAGCTCACAGTGACCTGTAACTTAATCTCCAGGGGACAGACACACCCTTCTGACCTCTATGGGCAACTGCACTCACATGTGCACATACACACACCTAGACATACACACATAAATAAGAGACTAAAAATGAACAAATACGAAAGCATTTCCCTCTTTGGCCTCTTCCACTCTCTTTTCCACTGCCTTTTCAAACTGATTTTGGCCTCAAATTTATAGAAAAGGATAAGGCTTCAAATAAGATGGGGACAAAAACAAGTCAGTTCTTGGCTTTTGATCTGGGGACCTGCGTCCAGAAGGCTTAGAGGAAAAAATGAATTTCCACAGGGTTGATTTTTGACTTGGTAGTAATTTTGCTGAATGACTACCTTTGGGACACATTAGGCATTTGAGTTGTGGCCCAACTGTCAAGAACTGACAGGTGGGTCAGCTGCACAGTGACAATAAACTTGGCCTATCATCTGTCAAGAAAACAGTAAAACGGGAGGACACTATAGGCATCTCCACCTCGTAAATGCTCTGACTTCACTGAGTCTTACCAGATGGGGTCCTCGAATCTTACAGAGCCCTTTGAACTGACAACAGAGAGATACAATGTAAGGATCTGGCATAAAAATCCATGTCAGAACATCCATGGAAGCCTCATCAATTGAACACAAGCTATGGGTCGAAGGGACCATGGCAGGACTGGGCTCTATCCATCCACTTTGCCACGGGGTCATACACCTCACTCAAAACATCCTCATCTATGGTCATGTTGCTGGTCACAGAATTATAAATGCATGCTGAAAGAACCATGGGAACTGACCAAGTCCACAGGAGAAGACGCAAGTCACCATGACCTCACTGACTAAAAAGTAATAACGGAGGTTGGCGCACTTCCTTCTGCACACCCTAATGCGGTTGCACTGGGCTGAAATATCATATGATGGTAGACTGCTCTTTGCTCCCACTAAACATAACAGAAGCACTTCCTCTTATGGTTAAATACCCTTTCAGCCATTGCCAAGCAATACAGATTAGTCCAGACTTTCTCATACCACTAGGCACCGAGGCTGCTTCTAAATTGTTTCCTTATTAAATATCACTGCAAACACTAACCTATGCAAATGGTCAGAAATTTGGGAGGAGCAGGAACACGGTGCCGCTGACACCACTACCAGCAGCATTGTGTCAGTCTCATCAGTCATACATATCTCAGTCAATGCCAGGTATTTCTCAAGAGTGCGTTCATTCATGGGATACAGGATATGGTGTTTCCCTTAATTTGTAATCTCTTTGACTTCAAGTAGAGCTGCCCATCATTTGCCACATTTCATTCCTCTTTTGTGAGATGCCCTCGGCCCAAATGAGGCCTCTTTAAGTAATTACCACATGACTGGCTAATTCCTCACAGGCAGGTAATTTTCCCATGATCCACTTATGTCTGTCAATGATTGATGAGGTCTGCCTGGTAGCAGCGGGTGTCGGTGTTATATCAGACAGCTGCATCCACGAGGCCGAGGGGAGACATCCAGCAAATTGTCTCGATTTGTTTTGGGCTCCTTTGGAACTTTCTGGAGATCTTACCATGTCTGTTCTAAAACACTGTATCTGCTTAACTTATGAGAGCGTGTCACTGAAAGTTCATGGTCTCTGGTCATTTTCTCTCGATATTGAAACACATCTCTTTCTGGAAGTAGAGGAGGAGTATGGGTATCCCTCCCTTCCCTCAGCTTCCTGCCCCACCCCCAAGAGCTGCCCTAGGATCCTTATAAGATTTGGCAAACAATACTGAAAGAAAAACCTACTGACTGTGAACTGAGCCCCTGCTAAGGATACCAGGCACAGAAAATAAAAAGCAGATTAAGAATTTGTTCAGTTGGGTATGTATGAATTTCAGATTAAGAATTTGCTCATGTAAGTACAACCTAAGCATTGCATGGGAAAAGTTATACCAAAAATTTATTTTTGAAATTCAAATTTAGGCACACTGTATTTTCTAAAAAATTTGTGTGTGTGTGTGAACACGCATGCACTCACTAGAGTATATGCATGTGTGTGTATGTGCTTCACATGTGTGTGCTTATGTGTGAGTCTGTGTGTGTGGGGGGGGGTGTTTGCACTCATTTATACGGGTGCCTGTGGATGGCAGAGGGTGATGTCAATTGTCTTCCTCAATCAGTTTCCAGCCTTTTTATTCATTTTGACACAAGGCCTCCCCGCCTGAGGGTCACTGTTTTGGCTAGACTGGCTGGCCACTGCATCCCTGAGACTTTCCTGTCTCTGTCCCCTCATCCCTGAGGATCAGAACTCAGCTCCTCATGCTGGAGCAGCCCTCCCTCCCTCCAGCTCCAGGCCAGTAGGCTGCATCCTATCCTACCGGGAACTGTGCCCAGTCAAGGACCCAGGTCCTCTGAGGAACAAGGGTGGGAAACTAATCACATTCTGCAAGGAGCAGGCAGGCACTTGCTCTGTCTGGAGCCTATTAAGGATGTTCTTCCTGTGCCTTCCACAGCTCCAGGCCGGAAAAGATTCCACTGGAGACCAAGGAAACTTCGTGAAAATAGAACGGAGTATTTGTCATGCTCTATTACTGACCTCTAGGCAGAGAGACATCTGGACCCCACCCTGGAGCTTAAGAAACACGACCAGAAGTTTATTTACAACCTTCTTAGCTACAAAGGGTATTTCCATTTATCACTCCAACAAGCACAAGCCACACGATGACCAGAGGTCAGAAGCTGCCCATGTAAGGCGGCAGCTCAGTTAATTTCCTGGTATTCTCAGGAAGTGCATGTTTTGACAGGCACCAAAAGCCGCCCCAGCTGTACCTTGAACACTTATGAATAAGCAAATGGGTTCGCATAATTGGCAGAAATTAAATGTACAGCTGCAGAAGAGGCAGGCTCACTATTAGCAAAGATTTCTCTTCCATTAAGCAAACCGCCCACTAAAATGTTCCTCATTCCAAGGATCCAGGTAAAATAATTTCTACTCTCAGGCAATAGAGCCCAAATCTCCAGTAATATTAAAAGCCCATCTACCACATCAGCTGTTCTATGTTAAGGGACAAACAGCTATCTCATGGACCTGGACTGACTCCTGGTGAGTTAATTATGATCTCAAAAATAAATCTTGGCTGGGCCTCAGAGATGCCTCTCTGTTCTTCCATAGCTGACCCTGAACCAGGCTGCCCAGTACAAGACCTCCTGCATGCAAACGAGACCATCCCAGACTCCAGAGAGCCCATCATCAGCAAGACATCTGCATCCAAAAAGTCCCTGGCATTGCTGGGGAGATGCTCCGTTGGTAAAGTGCCTGTCACACACCCATGAGGACCTGAGTTCAAATGGGCAGCACTCATGTAAAAAGCCAGGCATGGTGGTACATGCTTGTGCTGGTTGGTTTGTTTTGTTTTGAGTCATCTGGAAAGAGGGAACCTCAACTGAGAAAATGGCTAGACTTGAAAGTTAACATGTTAAACTGCCCAGGGACAAGCCATCCTAAGACACTTTATCCTGGACTAGGCTCCAGTCCACAGTGGAATGCTGTCCTCTGGGCAGTAAAAGCTATTAGCACCTGGTATTAATCACTTTTCTGTGGCTGTGATAAAACATCATAACCACAGCCACTTCTAAAAGAAAGAGTTTATTTGGGGCTTACAAATCCAGAGGGTTCGAGTCCATAGTGGCAGGGACAGCAGGAGGCTGACCTGGGAGCTGGGGACTCACAACTGGAAGCTGAGAGAGTATACTTGAAATGGCACGAGTCTTTTGAAACTGCAATGCCTGCCCTCAATGACACACTTCCTCCAGCAAGGCCAAACTGCCTAGTCCTCCCCAAACAGCACCGTCAGCTGGGGACCAAGGACTCAAATGTCTGAACTTATGAGGGACATCTCATGCAAACCACCACACATCTTCATCAAATGTGCTGTGCCTACCCACAAGAGATGCTCAGGAAGGAACCAGACCCTCTGGAAGATCAGAAATCAAGCCTGCTAATGTTCCTCATAGAAGAAGGGGTGGGGAGGTCAGCAGACTCTCACTTAAGATTCCAGCCACTCCCTCCTATGACCCACACCCAGCTTCATTTAATTCCACCGCACTAGTCAAGTTCTGGATTTGAAGACCATCATCCCTTTGGTCAGTCACTGGAGTGAGTAGACACTGTTCAGATCTCCCTACCATTAGTGCCCATTAAGTACTGGGCAGGCCTATGCCTGACCCTTCTCTGCATCTGGCCACCATGAATATACACGAGATTCTTTCTCAGCGCACAGGGGAGGGGGAGGGGAAAGGAACTTGAGACTCGAAGGCAGGGGCTGGAGAGATGGCTCAGTGGTTAAGAACCGGTGTTCCAGTCTCAGCACCCATACGGGGCAACTCACAACCACCTGTAACTTCACCTTCCCTCTGGCATCTATGGTTACCTGCACACACGTGCTCACACACATTCTTTTTTTATTTCATAAGACAGAGAGGTAAAAGTAACTAGGTTGCCTTGGCAGAACTCATAATTTCCTTACCTCAGCTAAAAGCCCTTTCTGAGAGGCTTTCTGCTCCCACAGCACATGGAAAACGTAAAAGAAAATACAACCACAACAGACGGACTGAGAGAAAAATAAATTTCCCAAACTGAGAGAGGCATTCCTTCACTCTCCTTGGGTCTACCTATCAAAACCACCCCCTCTATTTTTATCTCCCAAACCCTCACCTATCCTGTAAGTCATGACAACATCCATGAAAACTGGCAGCTCCTCCCATCAGAAGTTAGCCCATCCTGTGGGCTACCGTAAAAATGAAACCAAGGAGGAAAGGGGTTGTTTCAGCTTACTTTGCAGGTAACATCCATCACTGGGGGAAGTCAGGGCAGGAACACAAGCAGCTGATACAGAGGCCATGGAGGAGTGCTGCTTACTGGCTTGCTCCCAATGGCTTGCTCAGCCTGCCTTTGTATAGCACCTAGGACCACCTACCCAGGGTTGGCACCCACAATGGACTGTGCCCTCCCCGATCAATCACTAATTAAGAAAATACCCCACAGCCAGATGTTATGAAGGCATTTTCTCAATTGAGGTTCCTGCCTTTCAGTAACTCTAGCTTATGTAAAGTTGACATAAAACCAGACAGCACAACAGGGAAGCCTCCTTTACATCCTTAGACATAACACTCATCCCCATGAAACTCACCTCAGACCTTCCTCCCCTTCATAAAGACAGACATAAATGAATGCATCCTGGAGCTTGGGTTTCTCCAGCCAATTCTAGCTCCAGGCTGATGCAGGCATCCTGGGAAAAGTGGGCCCTCCAAAGGTCTCAGTTGCTTCTGGCTAAAAAGGAGCCTATGCAGGTGGACCCCAGTATAACTCCTGACATGGCATAAACATGCCTGTTACAGATACCACCAGCCTCTGACCCTACTGTCAAATCAATCGCTCAGTCCCATGAACAAGAGCCCCACGCTATCTCCATGCCAGCACTAACTGAGCTCCCTAGCCTATGAGACTCCGAGAGCTTCAGAGAAAGCCTGCTTTAGCTCCTCACACAACGACAGGGTCCAGTCAATGAGAAGGAAGGGCATTTGCTGGATGACAGGATGTCTCTTCATGCCCTAAAATAATACACATGATTTTCCTTTGAAGTTCATTAAAATAATCTGTTTCTTTTTTAAATGATGAGGTTTCACTGTGGTGTTCAGGGTGTCCCCAAGCTCCTGGGCTCAAGGGGTCATCTTGCCTTGGTGGCCCAAATAGTGGCAGTACAAACACATTGCAGCACACCTGGCTAAAATGCCATCTGATAATATTATACATCCCTAAACCATAGAGAAAGTTCAGAAAGCACCGATAAGCACCAAGAAAAAGTAAAAATTACTTACCACTCAGTGATGACTTTCTTTTTAAACTCTGGAACAAGTTTTAAAATTTGTATACTAGGGCTAGTGAAAGGCTTCAATAAATGCTTGTCTTGCAAGGGTGAGGATCTGAGTTCAATCTCCAGGGTCCACAGGAGGAGGGGGAGAGGGAGGAGGAGGAGGAGGAGAAGGAGGAGGAGCAGCAGCAGCTAGGAATGGTGGTAATGGTGTGCACATACAATCCCTGTGCAGGGGAGGTGGAGCTGGAAGGGGCTTGTAGATCTGCCAACCGAGTCTACTTGTTGAGTTCCAGGCTAATCTCAAAAGAAAGAATGAACAGAGCCTGAAGAATCACAGACGAGGTTAACCTCTGACCTCCATATACAGGTGCACGCACACACACACACACACACCTACACATATACATGTACACACACATTTTTACACTAGATCTGTGTGTGTCCATAGGAACACACACACCATTTATTCTGCTGGGACTTGTGATGCTGTTTCCTACAGAGTTGAAGCATGATCTATAAATGCCCTCCTGCATCAGTGGTTCCCAAGGGAATTTCCTTTAGCATCCAGTGGTCAGGGAGCAATATGAACAATTTCAAGGAGTCAAACCCCAAACCGAAACTAGATGTCCATTTTTCTTTTCTCTTAGAAAAGATGTGTGATCCGTGTCCTAATGATTTCCAAGTCGGGCACAGGCAGCTGCCTTCCAGTCCTCCTCCGGGTTGTGCCTAGAACAATAAAAGCTAGCTAGATGGGATTTATAAATGGCCATTTACAAACTGGCCAAATGCTGTTTGAACTTAAAAGGGCTAATACATCATGTTCTGAGACACTGTGGCATAAATGCTACCCTGACAAGTGCTTTGGGAGCCTTTCCTTCTCCAGGCACAGCTTGAAGGGCATATTAAAGAGAATACATGAGTGCGTGCATGTGCGTGTGTGTTGTGTGTGTGTGTGCTCGAGTGCACGTGTACATGCACCAGTGTGGGGCCAGACTTTGTTCTGCAGCCTGGGTTGTCATGACATTTACCAGTTTTCAAGTCCATCACTTGTCAGCTGGGTCTCAAGGTCCGCCACCTTCCACATTGACAGACATACCAAGAAAGAAGGGCAAAGGTCGGCTCCGCACAGGATTCTGTCTGCAGTTTGTATGGTGACTGGCACACTGGGAATACTTTAATATGTGTAGCAGGGAGCACAAAAGCCAAAGGGGGGGGTGAGGTATTTCCTGGGAAAGCATCCACACACCCACATGGAGCATTCTGCTTTCAGGGACATTATGATCTTCTTTAAGGTTAAGGATGTAGTTGTACAATGTCCTATTTTATTGCTATAACAACATTCCATATACACAAAGATCTACTTCATGGACATTCAAAGGTCAGCCAACTTTTTTTAAAGGTCCAGAAAGCAAAATGTTTGACTTTGAGGGTCATTCTGGATTTGCTGTAACTACTCAACTGCCTGTTGTAGCACAAAGATATCCACAGATAACGTGTGGGTTGTCATGTCTGTGTTTCAATAAAACTTTATTTGCAAAACCAGGTAGCAGCTCAGATTGGACCTATTGCTGACACCTGATATGGACATTTAAAGCATGACTTTAAAAAGATCTTTAATCCTTAAGTTTCCTTATTTTTTCAGATCCCTGAGTAAGTTAATTGCTTAGGTCCACCAAATGGATCAGCATGGCACAAGGTTTGAGGGAAAGCTCTTTCCTGGAGGGAGCAAAGGGCACCACAGAGAATATGCAGTGGGTGGGTGCCCTGCGTTCTTCAGGTAGAGCAGCAGCCAAGACTGCAGAAGCTGCCAGGCTACAAGGTGAACCCTATCAAGATGCTCCCGAATGCCCCGGGGTTGGGTGAGCTCATAGCTAATCAGCAAGGGCTCAGAAGGGACAATTAGCATATCACTCAGATGCACATAATTTACACATCATGAAGCTAAATGTTTGTGTCTAGAAAAGTTTGTTTTCCTAATTAGCTAAATACCCTCTCCCTGCAGTATTTTCATGCTATTAATGTAATCAGAGAATATCTCAGACCATTCATGGGTAAACATCACTCAGATGCTTGGGAAAGAAGAAACAGTGAAAGAATGATGGGCCCATTTCCCATCTCATAAGGATAGCACACCTGCATGTTTTCCACGAACAGAGTGTGGAGGCAAATTGTCCTGTTGGAACATTGAAGATCGAGACTCAGCAGGAAAGGTCCACTGGAGCTGAGAGGTACGAGGGGGGAGCGCCTGGCTCCTCTTGAAGGCTGCTCCCTAGTTTATAGTTTGACCTAATTCTTCTTTGGGGTGGGTGGGCTCCTGTTTTCCTTGCCTAGAACAGAAGAGCTTCTGGGAAGTCCTCTCTCATCTTTATGGTGAATCAATCTCTCTCTCTCTCTCTCTCTCTCTCTCTCTCTCTCTCTCTCTCTCTCTCTCTCTCTCTCTCACACACACACACACACACACACACACACACACACACACACAAACATCAACTTAGACACATTTCCTCTTTCTTTTTCTCTTACACTCATGCAAAGAGAGGAGACAGATGGACAGAAGGACAGACGGGCATATATTTGTGTCCACATGCTGATTATGACTTGGTCCAGTTCACTGGTGTGGCAGTTCTTCCAAGCCCTCTCCTGGGGACTGTCACTGACGCGAGGCATGGTGGGTCAGACAGGCAGGGGTCACTGCTGGCCCAGCCAGTGGCCCCCAGTCCTCCCAGCAGACACCAATCAACAGTCTAGTGAAGCCACAGGAGCTCCTCACACCCTTGCCTCTTCTCTCTCCACTATGATTTCTCACCTTCCTTTTTATCCCCCCAGGTAAGTGTTGAAGGAAGCAAGGAAAAAGTGCCTCTGGGACCTGAAAACCAGAGTCCATCTTCACTAGTTGATTTTTAAAGTTTTATTTTGCAGATAGTAACTACACATATCAATAGGGTCAGATGTGTCTTTACTTCCAAGCAGCTAGTGCTCTGCTCCTCTCCCACATCTGTAATGGAGCCCCACTATTTTCTAATCAAAGGTCTTTGGGGACTCCTGTGTCTCAGTTTCCCCACTTGCTATTTGGGGATATGACTCACACAATAGACCTGCTGTGGAAGCTGTTCAGAGCAGGACCCCCTTGCCTAACAGGCTGGGCACAAAGCCTGGTTCTCTGCTTCTAAGGCGAACCTGGGATGGATTTATAAAAAATATAATAAGAAAGACGAACAGTGTCCCAGCACACCTAATCTATTCACAATTGAAATCTACCTGTGGTGAAGGAGAAAAAAATTGGATCAGGATTGAATTTGGTACAGAATTGTCAAGAACCATTAAATCCCAAATCTCCATGTTAGCAGAGAAGAAGCATAGTCTGCCTGTAATGCAAACATGCCTTAAAATTCTGCAGTCGTGTTGACATTTTCAACTTTCAGAAAGGATTACCTGCAGCTAAAGATAATAGAGACTTTCCATCAATAAAAGGAGGAGCGGGATGCCCTTTAAGGTGCTCTGAATTACTCTGGAATACAAAGTAACATTCTTTTATCTTTTCTTTCTTTTGCTATTTGAAATAGTAGATTTGTTCTTCTAATTAAGTTTACTTAGGGTAACACCGATACAAGTTTGCACTTCCTAAAAACATGTTCTGGCCAGGCAGATGTGCATAAAGTAGCTCAATTGCATCCCTGAAACATGCTGGCTGCCTGCCTATGATCCTACTGTGTTTGGTTAGATAGATAGATAGATAGATAGATAGATAGATAGATAGATAGATAGATAGATAGATAGATAGACAGACAGACGGACAGACAGATGTAGGGCCCTGCCCCCTGCCCTGTTTTGTGTAGCTGTTGCCTTGCTTGCTGAACTTGACCTTGATGTCCTCCCTATGCTAATTCCCTGCCCGTTTCCTTCCTCCTGTATGCTTACAGGAGGTTCCTTGTTTGTGTATCCTGCATATTGGGCATTAACAGCTAGGATGCAAGAATGTAAAACATCTGTAGCAAACTTCTGCCCTCCTGGGTTCTGCCACTGTGCTGTAAGCCTGAATGTATTTAAGGCCTTCTCCCTCCTTCAATAAATGGCATTCGGCATTCTGCTGAGATGAATGATCTGCTGTTCTTATATCTGTTTTTTGATCCACAGCCCCTCGATCCGACATGGTGAACAGGTGGTGGTAGTGTGGGCCTTACAGATAGATAGATAGATAGATAGATAGATAGATAGATAGATAGATAGATAGATAGATAGATGGATAGGCAGGCAGGTAGATAGGTAGAATCAATGATGGATGGATGGATGGATGGATGGATGGATGGATGGATGGATGGATGGATGGATAGGTATATACAATCAATGATGGATAGATGGGTGGATGGATGGATGGATGGGTAGATGGGTGGACAAATAGACAAAGGGTAGGTAGGTAGGTATATGGATGCATGGATGGATGGATGGACAGATGTATCTACACATACTCATATACGTAAATGATCTATATATAACACATATAATATATATTCAATAAGTTTAATTATTTCATCAAGCCATTCAATTCCCATTTCCCTGGTAAGTTTCTAAAACTCATTATACATGATTTTTGAAAAACTTCCTCCTGTACTGAATCTATAGTGACTTCATGAAATAGTGCTGGACTTTTGTGGGAAGAAAAGGCACCACCCTGCAGTCCATGGTTTTGTCTATAACATGGGCAAGGAAGGAAAGAGCCAAGAGAAGCTGGTTTCTGAGAGAGGGGAGGGACTCACCAGCCCATTTAGACTGAAGCTCTCAGCCAAGGGGACATGTCTCATTTTTTGTGAAGTTGGGGCTGCTTCATTTTCTATCCTTTTCACTTTTTCTTACTTTTGTGGTATGTGTGTGTGTGGTATGTGTGTGGCATGTGTGTGGTGTGAGATGTGTGTGTTGTACATATGTTGTGTGTGCACACATGTATATGAAGGTGCCTACAGCTGTGCACTCTTTGAGGCTTGAGAAGGACCTTGGGTGTCCTGCTCTATCACTCTCTACCTAATTCCTTTGAGACAGGGTCTCTCCCTGAGCCTGGAGTGAGGCTAGCAGCCACCGAGTCCCAGCGATCCTCCTGTGTCCCCATTCACCCCCTGTAGTGCCAGGGGTACAAGTGTGCGACTATATTCAGATTTTTTTTTTTTTTTTTTTGGTTTTTCGAGACAGGGTTTCTCTGTGTAGCTTTGCGCCTTTCCTGGAGCTCACTTGGTAGCCCAGGCTGGCCTCGAACTCACAGAGATCCGCCTGGCTCTGCCTCCCGAGTGCTGGGATTAAAGGCGTGCGCCACCAACGCCCGGCCTATATTCAGATTTTTTACATAGGTTCTTGAGACTTGAACTCGGGTACTCAACTAGCAACTACCCTTACTCAGCCATCTCTCCATCCCCAATTATGTAGTCTCTACACCCAAAACTAGATACAATGTTGAGATGCTTAACTGACCTGGCAAGGGCCCACATGGATTCGGGGCCTTCTGCTCTCTGACATAAACCTGGTTTGGAAGGGAGCTGGCAGGCAGAGATATCCTGGGCTGACCTAATACTTCCTGAGCCAATGGAGCAAAGAAAAAATTGGTTCCGAGAGAGCAGAAATAAAAGAAATTAGGAATCCAGCTGAGTGGGACTGAGGGAAATTAGTGTGGGGACAGAAGAGGCTGCCCCGATGCTACAGAGTGGACAATGCCCGGGGAGAGTATTAGACTAAATGAGGTAGAGCGGAAGCAGCATCCCCACGCTGCTCCTTCCCAGACAGGGCACACCAAGTACAGGAAACAAAAACCACCCAGCAAAGATAGAGAAAGGAGCCACACAGCCAGAGGGAGTCTGTCTTCTCTTGGCCTCCGAAAAATCCAAAACATTGGCTGGAAACAAAGGAAGGGTAGATGGTCTCGGTGGCATTCAAATTAGCGTTGGTTACTTCTCATGTGAAGAAGGGTCACAGGGCCAGGAACTTGAGGGACAGTCACACACAACTATACATGTCCAACATCCTCCCCTCCCTCTCTTTCCCCTCTCTCATACACACACACACACACACACACACACACACACACACACACACACACACTACACATATAAATCACACACAGATATACAACCACACTTTCACACACACACACACACACACACACACACACACACACACACACAACTATGTGGGGAGTCGTTCTTAGAACCCATGTTCTGGAGTCCCCACATGTTACGGGCACCCTCTGTATCATAGTCTAAATGAGTAAAAACAGCCCACGGGACCTATTATGAATGTGATCTTCCAGTCAGCCATGGTGGCACACAACTGACTGTAATTCTATGACTTGAAGGCTGAGGCAAGATGGTCACAAGTTGAAGTCACCTGGGCTATAGGACCCCCATCAGGACAAATAGGGATCTCCTGGGCTGAGCTCCTAAGAGCCCAGGACTCCTGCTAACTCTTCCCAGGGATTCTCCATCAGGGGATCACAGCCTCACAGCCTCAGCTACTTCCCTCCCCTAGATGGAGCACAGTGTGTGTGTGTGTGTGTGTGTGTGTGTGTGTGTGTGTGTGTGCGCGCAAGTCCCCTTCCCCCCCCCCCCATACGCACACAAAGAGCCAACACAAAGCACAGTTTTCTTTTCTTGTATTCCTAAGAGACACGGAATGGCAGGCTAGGCTAGGGAGGTAGACCAGTCACTAAACTGCCTGACTCACAAGCACAAAAGGCGCAATTTGAAATTCTGGGCATGAAGGTGCACTCTTCTAACTCCAGCCCCAGAGAGTAAACAGGAGGATACTTTACTCAGTGAGCCCCAAGCCAATAAGAAACCTTGTCTTTGTTTTTGTTTAAAAAGAAAATAAAGTAGCTAACATCTTAGAATCACTGAGGTTGTCCTCTGGCTTTCACACTAGTGTGCACACTTCCACCTGCACACACAAACATGAATACACACACACACACACACACACACACACACACACACACACGATGATGGAATCTATAACCTTGCCTATGGTGATATTTTATTTGTGCTGAAATGTGATTTTATTTGTATGTTAATAAAGTTGCCTGGGGGTCAGAGCTAATAGCAAGCCATTGCAGAAGTCTGGCAGTGGTAGCACACGCCCTTAATCCTGATCACATGACAAGCAGATCATTGTGTGTTCAAGGACACCACCAGCATGGAGACACACGCCTTTAATCTCAATACCAACCATAGAGACCTAGAGGTCTGTATAGACAGGCAGTGATGAGGAGGTCATGTGGTTGGGTTTACAACCAATGAGAAGGCAGAACAGAAAGTCAATTAAAAAGACAGATACATAGGAAGTAGGTCTCTTTCGTAGGGGAAGGACGGCAGTGGCAGCGAGGGGTAAGAAAAGGTTTTCATCTCTGCTCTTAGCTACTGCTATGACTGACCTCTTGGGTTTTTAACTCTGCATTTGGCTCTGTGTTTCTTATTTAATAAGACGGTTACATCTACACTTGCCCATTTACGACCAGCAACCTGGATAGAAACAAGGGTCAATGCAGTGAGACTCTGGAACCTATTTGAGAATCTTTGTCCTAGAGGAGGAGCCAAGGGAAGCCCACGGACTCATGTCCTGTCCAACAGAGCTGTCTGGCACATTTCCTGAAGTCACAGAACCAAGGTACCCCCGGAAGTGGCCATCCCTGACCTCCCACTGGTGTCTGTCCCACGGAGCCACCAGAACCTTGTGTCTACTGAGAAAGCAAGAGCTCACAGACTATGCATTGCCAGAGGCAGGTAGTGGGGGTGGGGTGGACTTATTGCACAGTGTGCTTGCTGCCATGGCAACCCTGATCAACTGGGGATGGGGAAGAGGTGCTTTGCTTAATTGAAATCTGGGCAATGTTGGAAAGCAAACCCCAAGGAAGTTGATGCCCGATTAGATTTTCTCTTGCCCTCTTTCTAACTTCCGTTTCATGTTGTTAAATAGCTTTAAAATATACAGCCTTCTCCCCTTTGCTCCCCCCAAAAACACCTCCAAAGACCTTCAATGAACCAGAGACTATGCCTCCTCCTCCACAGCACAATGGCACAAAGTAACTCCCCAAGTCCACCCCAGTTCTCTGACAATAGCAACCTGGCCATCAAAAAAGTTTTGTTTTTTTTTTTTTTTGACATGCTAGGGACTAAAACCAGAGCTTGCACATGCTACGTACACACTGCACCACTGAGCTGTCTTTAGTCTTCAAAGAGATTCTGTCTGTTGAGGCTCTTAGGAACGCATTAGCTTCCCAGTTACCACCTCCATGTCTCCCTGGGGACACTCAGCCATCCAAGACCAACAATCTTTTGCTTTAATGTGACTGAGAATCACATGGAGAATGTTAGAATGCAGATTCCTGGTCTCCTGCAAGACACAGGGCATCAATCCCATGCTTTATCCTAGCACTTGGACAGCTGGTGTGGACAGCTCAGGACTTGCACTAAGATGGACAGCTTTCCCATAAAGGTGCACGTCCAGGTAAACCCCAGTGAATAAATCACTGACCGATGAGGAAATGGCCCAGTCAATAAATAACTTGCTGAACAAACGCGAGCTCTGAATTTGATCCCAGCACCCCCCAAAAAAACAGCCTACAGTAATGTGGCAAAAACCTGTAATCCCAGATCTGGGGAAGATACCTGGAGCTTGCTGGCCATCTAGCTGAACATGGGTGCTCCAGCTTCAGTGAAAGATGTTATTTCCCAAAAATAAGACAAATAGATGACAGAGGGAGACACCCAATGCTGACCTCTGGTCTCCATGCATGCATGCATGCAAGCATTCGCACAAAAGAAAAAAAAAAGTTTTGTTCCATAAAAGAAAACTCTGCATTTCACATATCCTGCTGTCTAGGATTCCACTTCCCTTGTGAGGTGGACATTGTTGCAAAGATCAGTTGAGATTAGCCTAACTCTAAAGGGGCATTAACTCTTCTCTAAGAGATTGTTCCCATAACAAGGGACCTGGAGCTCTAAAGGAAAACACACTCAGCAGAGAACAGCCAGCAGTAAAAAAGTTCCAAAGCCTGGGAAAAACGATGCTCTGTGGATAAGGGGGAGCGGATGAGGCAAACAGAGAGACGCGACCTTTCTATGACAGACTTGCCATTTAAAATGTAATATACAATGTGTCTTATCTGATTAAAGATCCGAGAGACAAAATGAACACTCTAAGAAAGAACTGAGTACCACACACTGAAAACGGTGGATATGTTAAGAAGAACCCACTAGAACTCAAAGCCAAAACCTACATGCATTTCAATTAGTTCAGCAGACAAGATGGGGTGGCAGCTTGAGGCCTAATGGGTGAGGGAGAGCATGAATTCACAAGGCAGAGATGCTGGGATGAACAGCAGCATTAACAAGACGGTAAGACACGGGGGAGATAATAAGGATACACAGTGTCCCAACCAAGGCTGCAGGGGAAGAAAATGAATATAAGGGGCGGATTTAAAGAGATATTTGTTAAAACAGTTTTCAAAAATAATTATTTCAAAAAGGTACACACCTGTGCATGCACACACTTATACAGACATCACACTAAAACAGAGAGCCAAAAAAGATAACTCAAAGTTCTATTTAATATTAAAGGAAGAAAACAAAGAGGAGGCTGGCAATGTGCTTGTAGGAGACTGCCAGGGAACACACAGCTAATGCAGTTCTGCAGGTGATGGAACAGTCTACGTTGAGAATGGAGTGCCAAGGCAAACCTTTCTCAGCCCGGACGTGTGAATGGAACTCACACATACGTACCTTTCAAGAGTCAGCAAAACAAAGACATTTTCAGACAAGATTACACATCACCCCTCAGCTCCTAAGTGCTGCTGCAACAGGGGAGGAAGAGACAAAGGCAATCTGTTTGCCTTTCCACCGGAGCGTGAGTGAAGGGGTGAGAGACGAGAGGCCGAAGGGGAAGGAAGGCGTTGTGGGGAGATGTAGGGACACAGACACAAGAGCTGACTCTGGGTGGAGAACAATGCCAGGGACCACCCGGGAGGTGGCCAAAAAGAAGTGACTGAATGGGAAACTACTGATGGGAGGAAGAGGAGCACCAAGAGTCAGTGTCTGTGGTCCTACATCTGATTGCTAGGGATGGGAAAGGGGGTACAGATTAACTGTGTACATTATCAAGTCAACTATTAAAGTGAACACACACACACACAAACACACACACACACACACACACACACACACACACACACACACACACACACACACACCCTCAGGTGTTCATCCTTAGCTGCCTTCCACCTTTTTGTTCCAAGCAGGGTCTCTCACTAGCCTGGAACTTCGTCACATAAGCCAGGTTGCCTGGACTAGTTACTCCGAGGGATGCTCCTGTGTCCATCTCTCAGCTCAAATTGCTGGGATTACAGGCGTGAACTGCCTGGTGCACCTTGCTGTTTATTTATTTTTTAGATTATTTTTATGTGCATGAGTGTTTTGCCAGTATGTATGTGCACCGTATACATGCAGTGCCCTCGGAAGCCAGAAGATGGAGCTGGGTCCCCTGGAAATAAAGCTACAGAGGGTTGTGAGCTGCCATATGGATTCAATGAGAGATCCTGTCTCAAGGGAATGAGGTGGAGAGTGACAGAGTAGGACATCTTCCTCTGACACATACACATATAAGCATGTGCACATGAGCCCATAAGCCTGTACATACATATCTGCATACATCACACACACACACACACACACACACACACACACACACACACACACACACACAGCTCATTAGAATCAGATGACCTCAACTCCTGGTGTTTCCATGTAAGCAAACCATATCCAACTCAAAATAAGCCCAACCAATCAGAAATTGCCAAGCAACCATAACTAGAGGCTTTCCATTCTAACCAATGAAGTATTTCCTTCCTTTTGCTTTGGAGAACAATGTACAAAAGTCCCCCCCACTCCCTTGCACAGAACCATGGACTCCTGGATCCCTGCAAGCTCACACCCTTACTAGGATTCATGTGCCTACACTTTGCCTTTAACATTGACTATGGACCTACCAAGGAACTAATGACCTCCACCCCCTGCTAACCACCCCAGAGACCAGACAAAAAGAGAGACAAACAAAAGAAGAAAAAAAAGTAATGCTCCCCAGCCCTTGATGAGACTGGCTTAACTAACCCCCTCCTGAAGCCAGAGGAGGCCACATCACAAAAGATGTCGGCCATATTCATTTAACACTGATGCAAAACTATTGGGCAAAGGAAATCTCTCTCTTAGTTATCAAAATGTTTATCTGTCACACTCTTCAGGAAGTATCAGATTCACGGTAAAACTGCAGAACTGTCCTCTGTAGGACAGAAATGGAAATTCTAAAGAGAGTACCAGCCTCCTCCAGCCTCCCACAGGTTCTTTCAGCCTCCTTCAGCTTCCCCAGCCTCCCCCAGCTTCTCCTTCAGCTTCCCCCAGCCCCTTTCAGCCTCCCCCAGCCTCCCCCAGCGTCCTCCAGCCTCCCCTAGCACCCCCCCCCACACACACACACACACCACACAGCCTCTTTCAACCTCCTCCAGCCTCCTCTAGCCTCCTCCTATTCACAATGCACAATCCCTGGCTATCAGACTGTGAGTCTGATAGATGTCACCCCTGGGATGGGGCACAGATGACATTGGCAGAAGGAGATCAGCCAGGTGGGCCTGACCTAGGCATACACGGCTCTGTAAAAAGAGTTTCCCCTAGCTGACCGCTAAAGAGCAAACTCAAGATTCCTCCGAGTGCAAGGCCCACACACATGTTCTGAAGGGCATCCCCCTGCAGCAAATGAGTACTGGCATTTGTAACCTGAACTGAGGAGAGTGGAAGGAGCAAGCATGCACCAGAAGACTCCACCTCCGGAGAACAGCAAAGGCCCCTGTTTGGGTCAAAACGCCCGTTTGGAAATGCCTGCGATGAGGAATTCGGTTCTGAGGCACGGCTGTACATGTTAAAGACTGAACACTGGGCTCCCTCCCCAGAGGACCAGCAGCTAGCAGCGGAGGCTGGTGCATTTTTAAAAAATGATTTTCTTAATACAAAAAGATGATAAAGAAAGAAGATGATTTGTAATCCCACTGCTCGGATTATCCCTGCTGACATTTGATAATGGAGGAGAGCACAGGTACTCAGAATGAAAGGGTGAATGGGAAAAGTCAAAGTCTCTCTTCCCCAGCCCTAAATATTTCTTCTAACCGTTAACCACCAATGACAGCTTCTAATGTCCTCCTCCAGAAGAAAAAATAGTCATACTAGGACATATACCTTTTCCAATATTTTTCTGCTGAAAAGCTGCATTCAGTGTGGTAGCTGGTTATACATATACATATATATACACACATACATGTATCCTATAGGATTTCTTACAACTTCCTGCTCAGTAAAGTGGCTTGCAGCAGGAAAAGAATCACACTGCAGTTTCAGCCAATGCTTTCGGTGAGTCTAGTGGATGGTGAGGTCAGCAGACTTCCTGAGGACCTGACTGAGAACATCCTGCATCTCAGTACCATGGTCTCATCCAAATGGATGACAATTTCCATCCAGACTCTTTTTAACACCTGCGTGGTCTCCCAGCAGCTGCCAGCGGTCAGGACGCGTGGGTAGGAAGTATGCCTGGCTTTGCCTCTGAAAATGGTATATATGGAAGCCATCTATTCATTTGCAAAGTATGCTGGGTAGAACCTGGAGTGGCTACTCATCCATTTTCCTGCCTGGCTCAAGGCCAAAGCTAAAGAAGCTGCTGCCCAGAGGCTGGTCTCTCATGCTCCCCCCCCCCACCATGCTCTCTGGATGTTGACAGCCCTGTGCCTCTCCTGGCCACACTCTCCCACAGATTTTTGGCTGCCTGGCAAGAGCCTTCAAAGATAACACTGCTACTGATTTGCCAGAGGCGTCGTTTTACAGGCTCACTTATCTCGTAATTGGAAAAAGTTTGCCTGCTAATGAGCCTACGCTGTTAGCCTTCATCTAATTATCTCTGAACATCCTCGCCAATGCCTTCCTCCCGGGGGTGCAGGGATGATGTTATCCATCACCCAGAGATCTGCAAGTGGAGAGGGCTGACGTTGTGACGTAGTAAGGAAAACCTATTTTGGCCTTCAGCTCTGGTCCTAGAACTCCTTGGGCCCTTGTGAATTTCCCATGTTAAGAGAGAAAGACGAGTCAAAAGATACCCCTTTAGGATGCAGCTAATGACAAAGTCATGGCTCTTGCAAAGGACCCCGAGAGCCTGGGAGCTGGTCATGATTAGATGGCTGGAACCTTCTGTCCCACACATTGGCTTGACTTCCAGAGAGGAGAAAGAGCTGCAGCCTGGATTCATGCCCCACGGCCAACGACATAATAAGCATGCTCTCATAAGAAAGCCAACCAGACAGCCCAGGAGGGCTGGGTTCAGAGAGCTCGGGGTGCTGAGTGAGCAGAAATGTTGGCATATACTGTGTGGTTCTTCCCCTGCACCTGGCCTCCATGTCTCCTCCATGTCACGATCAGGGCGTTCCGGAAGGAACTGGCAATCCACTAAATCTCCTTCCCAGCATCCTGTGAGACACTCCCAGCCAATGAGCAAACTTGAAGAGGGGCTTGTGGGAATCTTCAGCACTGGTCAGAAGCCCAGATGATGAATGTCAGTGCCTTAAGCCGAGCAGGCTTGTGGGACGGAGCCCTTCACCCGTGAACATGACACTACCTCCAGGCAGATGCTGACAGAGTTGAGTTGAATTGTAGGAAACTTAACAATGCCTGCAGAGGGCTGAAAAGCTGCGTGGTGGGAGGGGAAGCGGGCTCCTCTGCTCACATGGTGTCCTTTGGCAAGAATACGGAGAAGAGCTGGTTTCCCTGGACAAGAGCACATGGCTCATGAGGTTCTTCCTCTATCCTGATACAGACAGGTGACCCCAACCCAGCCCAGAGTCCTGGAGCTGAAGGGGCTGCCATCTGACACCCACATCTCGGGGTTTACAAGCCTTAGTGGGGGAGGGGGTTCCACCCACATGCCACCTGTATCCTCTGAGGCATGCCTTCTGAATGGATGGGTGAGCCTGGGCTAGGGCTGTGCTCCACTCTGCTCCGCAGTGAAGACTGCAGTAGACTTGGGCAGGTCTAACACCCAATGGCCGGACTCTCAGCTTGCCTGCTCCTGGACTGAAGGGGTAGCAACTCCAGTGCTTTAGGAGAAGGTAAGAGAGTCTACAGAGTAGACAGTTGACGGGAAGCAGAAGTCAGGGACCTTGGTGGAAGTGAATGGGAGGAATAACCACACGGTATGGGAGGAATAACCACACGGCATGGGAGGAATAACCACACTGTCTTCCCACAGCTAGTTTGAAGTATTTCTCTCTTTCTCAAACCCAGTCCCCATTCCTTGATGAGGATTCCTATTACCTGTGATGAGTCTTGTAGGCAGACGGTATACAACAGTGATTCTCAACCTTCCTAATGCTACAACCCTATAATACAGTTCCTCATGTTGTGGTGACCCCCAACTATAAATTTTTTTTTGTTGTTACTTCATAAATGTAATGTATTTGTAGTGTAAATATCAGTGTTTTCTGACAGTCTATTTGACCCCCATGAAAGGGTCATTTAACTCCAAAGGGGTCACGACCCATAGGTTGAGAACCACTGCTGTATGTAGCAAGCCATAGAAGGCTGGCATTAGCTGTTTACACATTTGTTCAGGGAACCAAGCATCTGGGGGTAGGTTCCCTGGTGTGGCTCCAAAGCAAAGAGAGAACCCAGAGTCTGCCCTGTTCCCTGCTAAATACAAGGCTCACCCTCCTTCTCCTGCCCCATCCCAGACAAGCAGTTCCCTCTCACAATGTGTGACCAAAGGGTGCGGAGGCTACATGCTTAGATAAGATGGATCTCCAAGGGACAATGACCAGTGGCATCTACTTTCAAAACTGTCCGGAGGATCATAGGCAAAGGAAGGGGAAGAGCCCACTGCTTGGTAATCCAACTTCTACAAACTCTTGCTTAGCAGAGGCCTGGAATAACCAGGACAGACAGGAAACCTAGGTCACCTTCCAAACCCTGCTTCCAAGGAAACGACCGGGGGCAACTTAGCGGGAATGTGCTGATGGGAAGGAGGGCACGGTGGTAATGTGGGCACTGTCTGCCTTAGTCACATCAGCCGGAGCCTGGTCCTTGACCCTCACTCAGGGCAGACACCACAGCCAGAGGCCTCCACCCAACTCTGGACCAAGCAAGAAGAACAGAGCATGCAGCACTCAGGAACCAATCATTCTTGATTCTTTCCTCTAAAAACAGGGGCAAAGGAAATCCGTTCCATAAATAAAGTGAAGGAATATTACAACGGCCACAGGCTGAAGGAACTGGGGGAAGGAAGGATCCCCACAAGTGCCAACCCTAATTGAGCAAACGGGTTTAGAGTTAGACACGGAGAAAAACAGAAATGGAAATCACAGGCGGAGAAAGAAACAGCGGGGCTGTTGCAATTAGGCCGGGTGCCGAGATGACATTTTGGGAGCGGGTGTGGAGTCACAAGGAATGTAATTAAGTGAACTGTACACATTATTTTAAGTCCTGTTCACATTAATGCTGTAAATATCCCACTTAATTCATCATTATTGAATTTGCCAGCAGTGCCCTGGGGTGAGACTTCAACCCGAAGTTTAATTACACCCAGGCAGAGGGGGACAGATTTCCTGTCTCTGAAAACAGCCCATGGGTGGGGTAGGGTGTGGGGGTTGGTGGTGACGGGGGATAACTTTCATAGCAGCCAGAGCAACAGGCACCACTCTGAACACAGCAGTTACACTGTCCAGGGGACTTCCCAGGAGATCAGCAGGACCCTGGGTTCTCCTGAGGTTGTCCAACAATTCCCAGCAAGCTTGCAGAGTGGGAGTTTTATGGAAAAGCCATTCGTTCTAATGCACTGGAAACAAACCCTCCAAAACCGACGCAGCCTTCGGTCCCTCATCTCGCATGAAGGCATGCCTATGCCTGTGCATGTTCATATGTGTGCCTGCCACGCTACATCATGTATCCCAATGGCTACCTAACTCCTGTGCTTGTGCTCAATGGCAGCGAGCGTTTGATTTCTAACTCGTCCACTTCTCCTGCGAGGGTCAAAGTTGAATGGTTCCTTCTCCTTATTTTGACACCTCACCCCACTCTGCCACGCCCTGGAGCTGGCTGGATAGAAAACAAGTTGGATTGTGATGGTCAAATATCAGAATATGCAGAATTTACTGCAGAATTGTTATGGGGAGAAAAGAGCCATGACGGAGAGCTTCAAGGGCGGGGCTGGGTTTTCATGACCCCAAAGCCATGGTCAGGAACCAAAGAGCAGAGTGTGCCTGTCACTTTCAGTGACCTCATCACATGACAGGCGTGACTCGGGGAGGAAGGGTTTGCTTTAGCTCCTGGTTTCAGAAGCATCAGAGAGGGCACATGGTGGCTGGAATCTGGCTTGGAGGCCACATGCTTCGCAGTGGAGCATCGCAAGCAGAGAGCAGAGTAAGGGCCGGGACCAGGGGTAGATACTCTTCCCTGCCCCCAGTGACCGACTTCCACCAGCCAGGCTCTGCCTCTTAAAGATTTCACAACTATCATAATAAATCCACAAGGGGCTGGAGAGATGGCTCAGTGGCTAAGAGCCCTGGCCACTCTTCCAGAGGACCCAGGTTTGAGTCCTAACTCCCATACAATAGCTCACAACCATTTGTACATCCAGTTCCAGGGCCTCTGATGCCCTCTTCTGGCCTCTGCAGGTACTGCACACAAGTGGTGCACATACATACATGCAGGCAAACACTAACACACATAAAATAAAAATACATAAATTATCATTTTAAATAGCCCCATAAGCCAAGGACCAGGTGTTTCAATACATAAGCCTGTGGGGGATATTTCAGATCTGAACTACAGCACCAAGGAAACATATTATTAAATTTTAAACACTTGACTCTGCTCACTCCAACATGGTACTAGTAAGCCAACATAGCACAAAAACCTAGAGGCCCTGGGAACCTCTTCAGTTTCCCCGCATCACAGGCAGAAAGCAATGCCCAGCTCCCTGGCATGCTCTCTGAAAGCCGGGTCCTTAGTTGGAGGAGGCTAAGCAAAGACTGCATGGTGTTACACCTGGGTTAGATAAAATCAAATTAAGCATGGCCTGACCCAATGGCTAGATAGAATAACTATTTACTGTCATGAATCAACCCCATTTTCTTTAGACTTTGGTAAACCGAAGTTAAATTGAGACACTGTGCCATGTGGTCAGGGGTGTGCTGGGGAGAAAGGGCAGCAGACTTTATGATCAACTGTCTGTGTCTCTCCGGTCCAATTTCCCTTCTCGCCTTTGCTTCATGAACACCCATCACACTGGGTCTTTGAACAGTAATTCCCCAGGCGAAATTATTGGTGGCGGTGTAATATGGCCCATTTTCCTGACTCCTTTGAAGGGTGGGCAATTAGATCATCAGATACAATTACTGTCACACTGGCTGGTGTCACACTGAAATAGGCAAAGGAGAGAACGGGAGGCCCCAGCCTTTCCTCCACCATCAGCCTGGGATGCTCAAATGAAACCCACCAATTATTTTCCCCCCAATTATTCATGAAAGGTAATCAAAGTAGGAGAAAAATCAGAAGCTGGATAAGAGAAATCACAGCTAATTATCCTGGGGAAGGGGTTGTTCTAGCTGCCCGACTCTGGAGCTCCTATTGTGAGCTAGTTGAATGACATCCATAGTCTCATGACAACCGGATGAGTGTGCTTCACAGTTGCCTCATCTTTTGCATCTGGGGCAAGGGGTGGAGAGGAACTGGATAGGTCTTCATTTTCAAAATGGCACCAGAGGTCAGCAGGAATGGTTCATCTGGTAAAGTGCTTGCCTTGAACACACAAGCAATTGAGTTCCAGACCCTGAATGCACATTAAAAAAAAAAAAAAAAAAAGAGCTGAGCATGATGGAACATATCTGTAATCCCAGCCCTAGTGGATCAGAGATAGACAGAGCCCTGGGGCTCACTAGCCAGGTAGCCTAGCCGAACCTGCACATTCTAGGTCAGCGAGAGACCCTGACACAAAAAACAAGGTGGGTGTTGCCTGAGGAATGACAGCCAAGGTCGACCTCTGGCCTCCACATGTATGTGCACCTGCACAGACACACACATTTTTTTTTAATAGTGCCTGAGGTTGTCAGTATGAAGGCAAGCTCTGATGTTCACAACTGACCCATCACCTTTTGTTTCCTCAGCCAGGGTGTCTTGGCATTTCACTTTTCTTGGGAGATTCAGGTGAAAAAATAAAAATAAGAAAAGATGGCTCATGCAGCAAGATCTGTTCTTCATGAATTTCAGGATAATAAGGTTGCCAGCCCAGGGGAACTTGTCTGACCTCTGGACCCTGCTGCCTGCTCTTCCCTCTTGATCTAACCGTCCCTTTGTTTGGACTGAGCCATTCCTAAGATTCTCCCATGCTCCTGACTCAGGCCTTAAATCACACCTTCTCAGCGAGCACTTTTATTATCTCATTTAAAATGTCAGCACCTCCACACACTCTCCTGCTGCATTCCGGGGCGAGGTGGGTAGGAAGCATTTCCCCCTATTCTCACACAGCAATCAATACAGAATGCTTCTGTGACCCCAACTACCAGTGTGTTGGGATCTCTCCCCACCAGCAAGAATCAGGGCTCACCAGCTAGGTATCCCCTGTATCGATGCAATTCTGACCCTATCTGTCTGGAAGCAGCTTCGTGCCCAAGAAGTCTATGGGTGAGTTCCAGCAGGAGCCTCACTTGACCTCATTGGCTAGATTCACTCCAGCAGAATGTCTTGGTACTTTAAATAGTAACTGACACTCCTGAGGATGCAGCCCGGGGACTAGATCGACTTGTGAGGCTGAGGCGGGAGGCTCACAGAGCTACAGAGGAAGTTCAAGGCCAATGAAAGCAACTTGACAAGACCATGTCTCAAAATAAAAACGAAAAAGGACCAGGGGTGTAGCTCAGTGGTCGAGTATTTGCCTAGCATGCATGAGGTTTGATCTTTAGTATGTGGGCAGGGGGGCCAGGGGAGCAGTAATGGATAATAAGTAAGTAATATGTTGTAAGAAAAGTACAGAGAATGTCCCAGAGCTGAGTCCCTGAGATTCCACCCTCTAGGGTGTGGGTAGGTGACAAAAAAGATGTTGTGCACTATGCAGAACGCAAACAAGGGGACTGGAAGACTGGTTTACAGAGAGGAGTCAAGGCAGAGAGCTTTATACACTCACACTAGTTGAAGTGGATACCACCGGTCCCCCTTGAGCATCTGCGCACGCACACACACACACACACACACACACACACACACACACACACACGGAATGAACATAAGCCTTGGAGGAAAAGGAATGGTGGGCTCAGAGCAGATGGTGCAATTGTGCCGTACTTTGCATAGAATTTAGTTTCCATTTTCTAAATCTCTACCTGCTGCCTTAAAAAAAAAAAAATCACTGTCAACTCTGACAAAAGAACAAAAGTTGCTGTCCCTTCATCAAGCCCAAGGGACTTGGTGTGGGCCTTCCTGGCGATACACAGAGACAGAGGGACATGAGACCACACGGGAAGCCTCATCACCAGGCTCAGGATCTGGTGTGACACTCAGGCCAGAGGCATCTCATTGACCAGAGGCCCCAAAGCTGGAAACTGGATGGACAGAGAAGGTATCTGGGACCAGTTTCAGACCACTAGCCTGGAGCCTCGCCACTGTTGCAGAAGCCAGCTAGGTTTAGAGAGCCTGAGAATGTCAGTGTTTTTGGAGAGACGGTGATCACAGCCGTCACGACCAGTGCTGAGGACAGGTGTCACCGGAAGGGCATGCCATGTCTTTTCCTGTGTCTTTGCTTTCGTTTTGAGAGAGGGGTTCATGCTGTATGCCCGGGTGGTATGAACTCCCTTTGTACCCCAGCCTGGCCTTGAACTGGTGGCAACCCTGCCTGCCCCAGCATCCCGGGGGCTGAGATTACAAGCTTGAGTCCCACCTCCCTCAGCTCGCTTTCCTCTGTTCCACTAGTTCTGAGTGTGTGTTAAAAGTGCTTCTTGGTCCCTGAGCTGCATTTACTCTCCCTCAGAAAATGACAAATATATTTTGTCAAAAGAAAAAAGGTAATTAACTTTCTTCAATTATCAAAAAGAGAGGATAAGAAAATAGTTACAAGTGTGTAACTCTGGCTCTAAGGGACCCAACATCCTCTTTGGTCTCCATGGACACCAGCAAAAATGTGATACATACACTCAAACACACATAACATAAAAATAAATAAATCTTGAAAAAACAAACCTTTTACTATCTTGCCTTCACAGTGACACTCTCGAATATCTAGAGTAACCTGCTACATAAATTTAGCTGTCAGTGAGCTGTTTAGAAAACGTTCCTTTCTTTTTTACTCCTGTACACGTGCAGGCACATGAGTGTGCTTGTGGAGGTGAGAGGACAACTTTCAGGAGTCGGTTCTCTCCTTCCACCTTGTGGGACCCAGGGAGTGAACTCAAGATGGTCAAGCTTGGTAGCAAGCACCCTTACCCACTGAACCATCTTACCAGCTCTAAAACAGTTGTACACGTATCAGAGAGCAGCAGAAAGAGTGCAGAGTTCTCACAAGCCCCCAGCCCAGATCTCTTCCTCGTTGGTTAGCAGTTTAGTCCGCCATGGCATGTGTCACAGCTACAGAACCAACCTTGACAAGTCACTGGGGACCAAACACCACACTTCATTTGATTTCATTGAGTCACTTGATTTACAGTGATTTCTGGCCCAGGATCCTATCCAAGGCTCCACACTATACTTAATCATAACAGTTCCCTGAGTTCCTCTGGGCTATGATAGATTCTTAGACTTGCTTTTTTGTTTGTTTGTTTGTTGGTTGGTTGGTTGGTTGGTTATTTCATGACAGGGTTTCTCTGTGTAGCTTTGGTGCCTTTCCTGGAACTCACTCTGTAGCCCAGGCCAGCCTCGAACTCACAAAGATCTGCCTGCCTCTGCCTCCTGTGTGCTGGTATTAAAGGTGTGTGCCACCACTGCCCAGCCTGATTTGCTTGTTTTTAATGATTTTGATACTTAAAATAACCTCCTCCTGTGTGTGTGTGTGTGTGTGTGTGTGTGTGTGTGTGTGTGTGTGTGTGTGTGTGTGTAGATGGTGTGTGGGTATGTGCACACTCATAGGGGCCAGAGGAGGGCACTGAATCCCCTAGAACTGGAGTTATAGGTCATTGCAAACCACTGGACAAGGGTGCAGGAACCAAATCCAACTTTCTGCAACAGCAGGATACACTCTTAGCCACTGCGCCAGACTCAGCTTTGACATTTTTAAAAAGCTAATTGCTTTATTTTTAAAATGTTTTCTGTGAATGGTTTTGCCTGGACATATAATATATCTGGGTACCATGTGCATATAGTACCTGCAAAGGTCACAAGAGGGCATTGAGTACCCTGGAACTAGAGTTACAAATAATTGTGAACCATCATGTGGGTGCTGGGAACTGACCCTGGGTCCTCTGCAAGAGCAGCCGGTGTTCTTAACCACTGAGCCATCCATCCCTCAGGCTCCAACTTTGACTGTAAGACGTTCTAGTCAAGTATTTTATAGGATGCCTTTCGATTTGCATCTCTCTCTCTCTTTCTCTCTCTCTCTCTCTTTCTGTCTCTGTCTCTGTCTCTGTCTCTCTCTCTCTCTCTAAATCATAAGATGGGGCTTAGGAACTTGAGGACGAAGACTACAGAGGTACCAAGTATCCTTGTTATCATATTATTAGTGCACATGCTGTCAATGAGTGCTCTAGTGAGTTAACCTTGATCACCTAGCAAAGCTCAACAATTGACCCTGCCTTCCCATGCTCAGCTCCCTGAGATGTAAGCTACTAGGTGCAGCCCATGATCAGGGAGAGAGGGACCTTCTTCCTCCTTAAGGAACAAGCATCTACACACTGCACACATTTCTCTCTTCTCCTTTGTTTATTATTTATTCAATCAGTTACTTAGGTGGGTCTGGGCACACGGGTGTTTATATTTTAGGTTAGAATCCAATACTACATTATGATCTTGTTTTTTGTTTTGTTTTGTTTTGTTTTTTGTTGTTGTTGTTTTTTAAGACAGGGTTTCTCTGTGTAGTTTTGGTGGCTGTCCTGGATCACACTCTATAGACTAGACTGGCCTCGAACTCACAGAGATCTGCCTAACTCTGCCTCCCAAGTGCTGGGATTAAAGGCGTGCACCACCACAGCCCGGTTTCCAATACTACATTATTAATTTGGCTGCTTAAACTGTTCCAGTGTGGGCTCTTTCTCACTGGCACCTGTTGGATTACATTTTAATATCCCATCCAGGGCTGGGAGTCTATAATTAAAAAAGGAAATTAAATGTTTTTCATTCCTCTCAGAAAGTGCATTTGATTATACAACGAAAATTTCTCCTCTACACAAATGCAAAATTGGGATTGTTTTTTTCCTCCTACAGATTGAATATACTTTGTCCAAAATTATTGAGACCAGAAAATGATCTGGGTTTTTGCTTCTTTCTGGATTTTTTAATAATGAAGTGAGGATGGAGAGGAGAACAAAAGTCTAAACACCAAATCCGTTTGCTCCCTACACACCCTATTTACACAGCTTGGAGTCAGTTTTATGTACTATACGTTGAGCTTCAGGTGACAGTCTTCCTCACTCTAGCTCCTGTGTGCTGGGATGACAGGTGGACCACTGTGGGAAGACACGGTCAGGTGTGGAATTCCCACTTCTCACTCCATGCTGGCATTCCAAAAGCTTGGGGTTTGTTGTTGTTCACTTAAGAGCATTTCCGGGTTTCAGATTAAGGAGGCCCAACCTGGACCAATTTAATGTCCACCCCCAGGCTGCCACCCGGGTGGAATGGCGAGGACCAGAGCTCCACAGCGGACATACTGTACGGATAAGGGAGAGCAGGTTCATACGTTAGCCTCTCTGCTCATATACTTCTTAGAAATGAGAGAGCTACTAAGATTAGCCTTGCCTAATTTTTTTTTTCATATATACCTAAAATGACAAAATACCTTGAGTTCAGAGAGTGAGCTTTCAGGAGCCCTAAGGGCTTCGTCTGCAGTTTTTTACCCAGGGAACGCTAGCAGAGCTGTCGCTGAACAAACGCTTGCATAGGCCAGGAGAGATGAGGCAGTGTCGGCGCCAGGAGCGGTTTCTTCCCACGGATTTATGGAGATGCTAGAATGACTTGTGGGTCCGGGATCACTGCTAACACTCAACCATGAACAGCTTATGGGGTTGCCATGCTGGCTCCACAGCTTGACCCAAGAGTATCCTTTCCAAGCCCAAATAGGGAATGCCACCCTCGACTGGCAGCTCCAGACCACTGTGCTGCATTTCAAGGTAGTTCCAGGGTAGGAGTCTCTTCTCTCTGCCTTTCAAGGCTGCCATTCCCTTCTTCTAAACGTCCTGCAGCAGTTACTGCAATGAACAGGCTGCCTCCGTTTCCAGCCGGTTTTAGTAATCAATTTGTCCTTGATGTTCTTAGCAACCTAAGTGGTTTGTACTGCTGCTCCTTAAATTTCTTTTGGAAGACAAATTAAGAATGTTAATGTCAGGGTCTAAGTGGTTCCTCTCATCTATTGGCAAGAGCACAGGGGTTTTACAGTTAAAATTTTTCCATCCCATTTATCAAGAGTCCTGTTTTGAATTACCATTACTTGCAGATGGCATGACTCTAAAGTCTTTACCAGAAAACTCTTAAATCTGATCAACACTTTCAGTGAAGAATCATGATACAAAAATCAACATATAAAATCAGCAGCTTTCTATGCAGCGATGTTGAACATTTTAAGAACAAAAAAATCCACAACTTCAAAATGTATATAAATAAAAAAAAGCTACCTAAGAATAAACCTAACCATGGAGTAAAAAAACTTCCTATAAAACACTAAGGGAAGAAACTGAAAAAGAGTCTAATCCATGCTCATGGATTAGAAGAATTAATATTCTTGCAGCAATCTATAGACCTGATACAATTCCCATCAGAATTCCAATGACATTCTTCACAGACACAGGGGCAACATCCTAGAATTCACTTAAAAGCACAAAAACCACCAAATAACCATTGCAATGCTGAGCAGAAAGAGGGATGCTGGAAGAACCATGGTACCTGATTTCAAACTCTACTGTGGAGTCAGTCATGGAAGACAGCAGAGTAGGGACAGCAATGGGCAATGCCAGTGGAACAGAACAGAGGACCCGGAGATAAACCTGCAGCTACAGCCACCTGACACTGAACCAAGGTGCCAAAACCATGTGTTGGCAAGAAGATAGCCTCTTCAACAAATGGTGTGGGGAAAACTAGATATCTATTTGAAGAAGTCTAAAATTAATGCACTTTTCAAACCCTGGGTATTAGTTACTTTTTGTTGCCATGATGAAACACCATGAACAAACATGACTTCTGTGTTGTTCGAATCTTAGATGGTCTTTTAATAAAAAACCCAGAGTCAGATATCAGGGTGAAAGCTGAAAGATCTGAGAAGCAGAGCAGCCAGCCACTAGTTCTTACCTCTACGAAATCCTTGGCCTAAAGAGAGTGAGTTCCTGTTTTCTCATGCCTTTCTCTGCCCAGACATCACTTCCTGGAATTAAAGGCATATGTACTTCCCAGTACTGGGATTAAAGGTGTGTGCCACCACTGCCTGGCTCTGTTCCCAGCCTGGCCATGAACTCACAGAGATCCAGATGGATCTCTGCCTCCTGAGTGATAGGATTAAAGGTGTGTGCCACCACTACTTAACCTCTATGTCTAATCTAGTGGCTAGCTCTGTCCTCTGATCCTCAGGCAAGTACCTAATAAGGGTACACAATATATCACCACACTTCTGGAGGGAAGTTTATTTGGATTACAGTTCCAGGGGGATAGAAGTCTGTCTTGGTGGGAAGCCATGGTGGCATGTGGCAAGTGTGGTAATGAAAGCAGGAAGCTGAGATGTCTTCAACAGCAAACACGAAGCAGAGAGATAAGTGGGAATAAGGTGAGGCTATGAGCTCCCAAAGCCCACCCCCAGTGAAGAACTTCCTCCAGCAAGACCATGCCCCCTTAACCTCCCCCAAACAGCACCGCCTCCTAGGAAGAAAGTCTTCAAACACCCACGGCTAGGGGGGAACATTTCTCATTGGAACCACCACACCCTATGAGAAAATCAACTCAAAATGGATCAAAAGCCTTAGTGTATGACCTGAAATCTTGAACCTACTAGAGGAAAACATAAAGAGAACACTTCAAGATATAATCATAGGCAACAGCTTTCTGAATAGCTTGGGAAACAACGAGAATGGGTTAAGTAAGGTTGCGTGAAATGACAAGTCTTTTGCTCAGCAAAAGAAGCAGTGGTCAGGGTGAAGATACAGCCTGCAGAACAGGAAAAACTCATTGCCAGCTATTCATCTCCCAGGGGATTAATGTCCAGAATATACAATGACCTACAAAAATTGAACACCAAAGAAATAAGCAATCACGCCAATAGACAGGCAAATGTGCTGAAGAGAAAGTTCTCAGAAGTGCAAACGGCCAGTAAATACATGGAAAAAGCATCTTTAGCCACCAGGAAAATGCAAATCAAAACTCCACTGAGGTCCACGGTACTGCTGCAGGCCTGTCACCCCACTATCTGAGAGGCTGAGGCAGGAGGATGTCAATGAGTTCCAAGCCAGCCTGGACTATCTAGTGCGGCCATTTCAATAAAACAAATGATGATGACATAATCCATCAACATCCAAGACACCATCTCTCCCTAGTTAGGCATCAAAAGATAAACGACAGGCCGGGAGGATGCCGTGAATTAAGATGCCTATGTGTCGCTGCTGGGAATCTCGATCAGGCTAGAGTTCATGAACCTCAATAAGGAGGCTCCTCAAAACCTAAAATCAGAATTTCCATATGATCCAGCTATACCACTCCTGAGTAGATATCTGAAGGAATTCAAGTCAGTATACAATCGAGACGCCTCCACCGAGCATGTATTTTTGCAGTGTTCACAATAGCCCAGTCACAGAATCAGCCATCCACCAATAGACAAATAGATGAAAAGAATGTGTTATAGATATGGAATGACTTTTTGTTGAGCTACAAAGAATAAAATCATGATGTTTGCAAGGAAGAGAATAGAACTGGAAATCATCATTATAACCACAATAAGCCAGAGGCAGAAAGAAAAACACCACGAGTTTTCTCGCCTACACAGAGCCTAGATTTTCAAACAGGACATTAAAGTAGGAGAGAGCCTACTTGGGAAGAGGAAGGGATCAGTGGGAAGAGGGAGGGGGGCAAGAAAAAGTAATGAGGGGAATATGAACAAAGCACATTACATAGATATTTATGAAAACATAATGAAGTCCATCATCTTGCACAACTGGTTTATACTAATAAAAAAATGAGTAGTACTTGGGGGCTGGGGAGGTGGCTCAGGAAGAAGCTAGATATGGTGGCACACACTTGGAATCTCTGTGTGTGGCAGGTATAGACGAGATAGGTGGAGCTCTTGGGAGAGGGCTCACAGGCCAGCTAGCCTAGCCTAATGGGCGATCTCCAGGTCTAGGGAGAGACCCTGACTCAAGTAATAAGGTGAAGAGCAATCAGACAGTGTTGAAGCCTACCCCCCCACCCCCAACCCAACTGCGCGCGCGTGCGCGCGCGCGCACACACACACACACACACACACACACACACACACACACACACACACACACACACACACCTGGGTAGGTTCTGGGTTTGTGACTCTGACCCTGTACGACCCTGGAGTTGATACTCACTTCAGCATGTCTCTAGCATCAACACTGAGTCTTACAAAGGTTTTTCGTCTATGACAAGAGAAAACTACACTTGAGATTGAAAAACAGTGACTGGGAAATGAGTTTTCATAACGCCATCCAATTGGGGCATCCTTACTTCTGTGTCTATACCACAAGCTGTGCTCACGTGGCATCACCTTGACACTGAGATCCTTGAAATCACTGGCTCACAGATAGAAGGTAGATGATGAGGAATATGACCACACAGCCACATGCCTAACACATCAACAAGTGAATGGTAGGGTTCGCCTTTTCCCAGATGACTCCAGCAGACTCTCCTTATGGTGAAGCTCATAATGTCTTTCTATGGGTGCAGACATTTTGGAGAATTTGATGACCTATACTGCTGTGGGATGTCTTTCTGTATGCTGTGAATATGTGTTGCTCTGACTGGCTGGTAAATAAAGCTGTTTGGCCAATGGTGAGGCAGAATAAGGTTAGGTGGTCCATTTGAACTGGAGAGAGAGGAGAAGGAAGGAGAGTGGGGAGACACTGTGAGACACCAGGAGAAGCAAGATGTGAAAGTACTGGTGAGCCAGGAAGCCATGTAGGAATGCATAGATTAATAGAAACGGGCTGAGTTAAGTTGTAAGAGCTAGGTAGTGAGAAGCCTGAGCCATTGGGCCATACAATTTGTAAATAATATAAGCCTCTATGTGTTTACTTAGGACCAAGCAGCTGAGGGATACCAGTGGGAGAGATTCGTCCTGACTGCGGGGCTGGGCAGGACCTGAGAAACTTCCAACTACATTGTGCCAGTTTACTTCACAGTAAAATGCACTTGTACACCCTCCAGACCACCTCATCCAGTTCTGCAGTGATTAGCAACCCTGGGTATCAGATCATGACCAAAAGATGAGGAGTGCCAGCAGAAGCAACAAGCTGCTGCATGGAGAGGCTCCTGAACCTTCCACTCCACCTCACATCTTCTTTTAAAGACTTATTTCTTTCACGTGTTATGAGTGTTTTGCCTGCTTGTATGTATGTGCATCATGTGTGTGCTTGGTGAGGAGGTGGCCAGAAGAGAGGGCTGGATCCCCTGGAACTGGAGTTACAAACAGTCGTATGACACCACATGGGCCCATCACAAGAATATCAAGTGCTCTTAACCACTGTGCCACCTTTCCAGACCCAGCCTCCCATGGTGAATGTTCACCCAACACCAACTTCCTAAAGCTAGGAAATCTTTATCAAATTTTAAACAAAGGAAAGTTCTCTACATATTTTTCTGCAAATTTTCCTCAGACTTGACATTTAAATCCAATGAGAAATTAACCTACATTTAGACAATTTGTGGGCTTTGCTTATTCATGCAGCTACTGAAGCTTGAAGAAGACAAGAGGGTGTAATAAAAGACATGGGAGATCAAAACAGTTGTCTGAAACGGGGTTTTATAGATTTGAACCACAGTAGCCTTGTACTGTGGTAATTCTGAATGTCTGAGCTTACAAAGGGCAAAAGGATTGGGGGGTGGGGTGAAGACAGCTGGATCAGTAGAGTGCTTGCCATGGAAGCATGAGCATGAGTTCTATTCCAGCGCACAGATACAAAGCTGGGTGTGGGAGCTGGAGAGAGCTCAGGACTTAAGAGCACTGGCTGTTCATCCAGAGGACCCAGGTTCAAATCCCAGCAACCAAATGCCAGCTGACAACTGTCTACAACTCCAGTTCCAGGGCCTCTGACGCCCTCTTCTGGCCTCTACTGGCACTGCCTGCACACAGTGCACAGACATACATGCAGGCAAAACCCCCACAAACATAAAATTAATGACAACAACAATAACAATAAATCTTAGTGGCCTGGGTGTGGTGGCGCATGCTTGTTATCTCAGAATTGGGCAAGTGGAGATGGGAGACCCCTGGGGCTCACTGGCATCTATAATCCCAGCATGCCTCTATCAGGGAGGCAAAGACAGGTGACTGCCTGAAGCTTATAATAATATATGTTGGGTGCATGTAAGAAATTCTCAAAGTATAAATTAAAAGAAAAATAGTAAATTAATTACACACCCACTCTATAATCCCTTGTTGGTTTTTGTTGTTGTTGTTTGTTTTTTTTTTTGTTGTTGTTGTTGTTTGGTTTTTCAAGACAGGGTTTCTCTGTGTAGCTTTGCGCCTTTCCTGAATCTCGCTCTGTAGACCAGGCTAGCCTCAAACTCACAAAGAACCTTCTGCCTCTGCCTCCCGAGTGCTAGGATTAAAGGCGTGCACCACCACCGCCTGGCTTAATCCCTTGTTCTATTCCTAGGCAAAAATGAAAGTGTGTGTCCCCAGAAAGACTGGTATGCACATGTTTGCTCTAGCCTGGAGTATAATAGCCCAAACTAACTAGCTCAGTGTCTGTCAGTGAGTGACTGGGTGAACAACCAGACCGTGGAATACAGCCAGTGATAAAAGGGAGCTGTTGTCCCTGTAGTGGTCAGTGAGTGATGGGTGAACAACCAGACCGTGGAATACAGCCAGCGATAAGTCATAATAAAGAAGCTCTTGTTGCTGTAGTGGTGGTTCCAAAAGTATATGTGTATGTCACAATTTATGGATGGTACCCTTGAAATGTAAACTATTAGCATATTAATTTGGTTATAATAAATAGTTAATAGTAATTTAAATGTTACTTTAATTTAATACTGAAGACATTTAAATGGAATATACTGGAGAGATAGCTCAGCAGTTAAGCGCATGCACTGCTCTTATAGAGGACCTGAGTTCATTTCCCAATACCCACGTCAGGTGGCTCACAACCGCCTGTAATTCCAGCTCCAAGAAGATTGACACAATGTCTCTGGCCTCCTTGGGCATCTGTACTCACATGCACATTCCCACAAAGAGACACATACCCATACACATAGTTTTTAAAAGTGTTAAAATTTAAAATCTTTTAAAAAGATTTCAATTTTATAGGTGTTTACATGTCAGTTCTACATCAAAATTTATTACACTCATAAATTATGATGATTAGGAGGATTTTCCTGAACTCTCAAAATGCCACAGTATACAGTTAATTTCATACATGCCTTGAGTACCCCCAGAGCTGCAGCTGCATATGGAAGTCTTTTAAGCATGTGATTAAGTCAGCTTGGGCTGTTTTATTCATGCACGTTGCTTGGTGCAAGTGTTTAATTCAGGAACCTGTGTTTCATCTGAAACCCTAATGAGCCTGACTCCTTACCAGCAGTAAGGTCTGCTTTAGGCAGGATGATGAAAGAGCTCGCAGCCTGCTTGAAGCAGAGAGTGACTCCAGGGAATTATGAAGACGTTTGCTGCGCAGTCCCCACGACCTGGAGATGGACTGGCTCAGTGGAATCATGGGAGCCAGAGAATCAAAGCTGCATGAGCCACGGAGAAGAGCTGGGCCCTGTGCAGAGCAACGCAGCACTGTTAACGCCCACTCTAGCTCACCTGCCTTTGCAGCCTGAGGTGTTTTCTAGCCACCTGGACTGGCTCTCCTTCCCTAATGCCACTTCCAATCCTCTCTAAGTCCCTCAGCGGAAAATCTCAGAGATGACCCCTCGGCTCACCGTCTTAATGACTGGGCCAGCTGGGGAGCACTCCTGGAGAATATCTAAATGATGACAGCCAGGCCTCATTCACCCCAAAGTTTCTCAAAGTCTCATGGGATGGGAGCTGGCCAGGTAATCGAAGTGCATCTGGGGACATATTTTGAATTCTGCTCTCTGTTCTTATGGCTGGCAGGGTGTTACAAAACTGGCTTCATCACTTGACTGAGAAATGGTTGAAAACTCTGTCAGGTTGTAAGGGAGAAAGAGCCCATTGGAAAATGTGTTCTAGGGCTGGAGAGAAGGCTCTGTGGTTAAGAGTGTCTGCTGCTCTTGTAGAGAACACAAGTTCTGCTCCCAGCACCCACACTGGCTGACTCACAACTGCCTGTAACTGCAGCCTCAAGGGATCCAGCACCCTCTTCTGGCGTTGATGATCACTACACTCATGCGTGCACATACTCTCCGCCTCATACACACATAACTTGAAATAAGATAAATATGTTCAAGTATGTTCTAGCTTCATCCAAAAGAACTGGCCAGCAGAGAGCTAGAAGGACAGCCACTGTATGTCTCCCATCACTGCTTACCGTGGAGGGAAAGGATTGGCATCTTTATGTAGGAAAGTTGGGGGACTATACAGTATGACCTCCTATTATGCCCAAGTAGTTGGCAGAGAAGCTCTCAGAACTAAGCACAGTGGACTTGGGTGGGCCTGCTGGTTTGCCCCAGAGCTTGGCTCAAAAGAGCAGCATGCTACTGCTGGCAGCCATGAGCCACTGTCTATGCAAACACAGTCTCGTCCCAAACACAAGAAGGCGGCTAATTCTCAAGACAAGGGTGAATTATCATGGCCTGGGAACATGGACTTGGACCTGCAGCATTCCAGCTCACCACAATCTCAAGCATTCTAATCAGTCAATCAACAAGGCAGAATCTTTATAACACAGGTGTAGCTTTTTCCTGAGGACTTCCAATCCCCGCCATGTTACCAGATGCATCATCAAGCTGCTCCAGCATATTTTACATTGCATTCCCAACAAGGACTCCTCAGAGAGCCATTTCCTCCTCCCTGTTTCACTTCCTGCAGGATAGTCCTTCTGAACTTAAGGGAACTGGTTCCAGGGCCAATCTCCCTCCTCACTAGGAACACCAATATCTGTGGGTGCTCAAGTGTCTTAATTCACATATAACCTATGCATGTCCTTTTGCATACTTCGAGTCTAAATGACTTGTAACACTATATAACACAATACACATACTATATAAATAACCACATTGTAGGGCTTAGGAAGTAAAGACAAAATTAAGGTCTGCCCAGGTCCAGTGCTGATATGACATTTCAAACACTTTCTTCATGGTTGGTTGACTCCATGAATACAAAACCTACAGTTATAGAGGGGCCATTGCACAAAGCTGTGGCTCAAAATCCTTAGGTCTGAATGTGTGGATGATAACTCTGCTGGCTAGTTTCTGTCAAGGTGACACAATCTAAAGCCACCTGGGAAGAGGGGACCTCAACTTCAGAATTGTAACCATCAGATAAGTCTATGGGTATGTCTGTGATGCATTTTCTTGATTAATGATTAATGATCAGTTTGGGAGGATCCAGGCCCCTGTAAGCAGTGCCACCCCTGGGCAGGGGGTCCTGGGCTGTCTAAGAAAGCGGGCTGAGCAAGCCATGGAGAACAAGCCAGTAAGCAGCATTTCCTTCATGGTCTCTGTTTCCGTTCCTGCCTCCAGGTTCCTGCCTTGTGTTCTTGCCCTGACTTCCATCAGTGAGGGACTGTGATGTGGAAGTGTATGTCAGGGAATCTGTTCCTCCCCTTAGTTGGAGTTGGTCATGGTGCTCATCACAACAACAGAGATGTAAAGTAAGACAACAGCTGACCCTGTGGACAAGATTTCATTCAACAAGTGACTGCTGGAGGCAGCCAGGCTGTCCTCAGCTTTGTGGGGGAGGGGAGAGTCAGTGCAGAGAAGCAGTCAGGCCACCTGCCGACCCATGCTGGATCATGCTTGGCATCAGTCTGGTGGCCTTCAACTCTACACATGCTCAGTATCTTAATGAACAGACTCCAGCTGTGATGAGCTATGGAGGCAGCAAAGGCCTGGTGTCTCCTGTGAACATTAGAATTCAGCAGAGAAGAAAAGCATGAGATGGATAAAATATAAAATGAGGACTATGTGATGACAGTCTCTGTGGAGAATGGCCAAGAACCAGAGCGCTACCAACTCCATTCAAATGAGTAACTTTAATGGAAGCCTGGTCAGTATAACTAATTTTTTTTTTTTGACCAAAGGGGCCCTACAGTTCATTTGGAAAAGAAAAACACATTGTGACAGGAACATCACTAAATGATATAAATGGCAACCATTATAGCATGTCTTCTTGCTATGGAAGGATCCTTGGCTTTCTTTGGGGCTCTCGTTGCCTTAAGAAGCCTGTAGATAAAGGGGCTTTGCCCTTGGCTGACAGGTGGGAGGGGTGTTTCCAGAGCGCCACCAGAACACAGTGATTCTGGAAGAGATTTCCTATGTACTACACTTTTGAATTCTAAAACCAGCTTCTAGACTTTTCCTGTATTTTCAGACAACTTCCTCTCTACCTTCAGACTAGACAGCTTGCTCTAATTCTTGGAATGTCAACACTTACTGTGAACTTGACTCGGGTTCCTGTTTATTCCAATCAAGTGCTGGGTCTATGGAGTTGTGAGTCTATCACGAAGCCAGAAATAATACAATCAGTGTTGTTCTGTTTTTATCAACTATCTACTACTGCTAGTTAAAGGGCTACCTCTTTCAATCACCTGGCCCTTCTTTCATTCATGATGATTAGGCACAATTAGGAAGACATCAGTCTTCACGCAGCTAAACAAACCAAGGTTTGGGCTCTTTTCTTATCTCACCTCCAATGGCACTGCCCTACACATTAAGCCAGTTAGTCCCAAAGGGATTATTAATTTATTTATCATTGATTGATAGATTGACAGGAGACAGTCTCATTATGCAGCCCTGATATCCCTGGCTGGCATGGAACTTGCTATGTAGACCATGCTGGACTCAAATTCAGAGATCCACCTGCCTCTGTCTCTGGAGTGTTAGAATTAATGTCATGTACCACTACACCACACCCCATAGGCATTATTAATATCAAAACTAACCCCACATCTCAATTTGAATCATCCCTGATGACTGGCCTTCTGTGGTCCCAGTTCCTTCACAGTGAATCGCCAATTCTATAATTCTTTGGTCCCACTGGGATCAACCACATTTGACTTGCATCATCCCTTTCTCTTCCTTTTCCTCCTTAGCAGTGGTCCCTTGCTACAACTACCCTCTGGCATGTACTTCCACACATGCCCAGCTAATGTCAGCTCTCCATCTAAGCTACACCTATCTCTAAGGAGATGAATAATAGGCTTGAGGAAAACATTGCTGGGATGTCATGCCTGACTTGAAATCTCTCTGGGCTGCATGGTGATTCTACAAGATCCCCCTCAGAAGGGCAGCCTCCCATTGCCAAAGGTGCCTGTTCCATGTATCCTGTGTCTTCAAGTCTCCAAAGCTCCCTCCCGCCCTCTGATGGTTTACATTTCTTATGCTGCTGAAAAATGGAAAGAAAACACCATCTACTCCCATGCACCAGTGCCCCCATGTCTGTGCCACCCCCTCTGCCTTCCATCTAACACACAATGGACATTCTTAACTCCTTGCATATCTCTGGCCTCTCAGCAATGCTGCCCCTAAGTTCTTGAGGCTATCAGTTTCTCTCATTCATGTGGATTGGTTCTATGAGCATCCTCTTTCTACAGTCACCTTCTTAAAAACATCCTTCCATTGATGTCTGTAGTGGGTAGCCATTCCAGCTTGGATCTGGAAGTTCCAACCCCCGTTGAGACTCTGGCAACTGTCACGCCTACAAGGCGGGGCCAGGGAAGGTGCCTGGAGACCTGAGACCTGGATGGGCGAGTGCTCTCTCTGTTCCGGGACCCTAGACAGTGGAGTTGGACCCAGCAGAGCTCCAGAGAACACCGCTGGACTTCGATACACCTTCCTTAGACCCCCACAACCTACCGTTCTTTTTTTTGTAAGTTACCCACTAAATAAATCTTCCTTTTAACTACGTGGAGTGGCCATAATAATTTCACCAATAGATGTCACAGCCTGTCATTGCTCTATTCTTCTAGTCTGCTTACAACAAAGCTCCTCGGTAGATCTATTTTCACCACCTTCACTTTCAAATCTCTAATTCTCTCTTTGACCCACTCTAACCAGCTCTTCGTCTCCACCATTCCACCAAGGATGCTCTGGCCAGGGTCACCACTGGTCTCCTTCCATTCAGCCTAACCTGGAGACCATTCCCCAGACCTCATCATGCATATCCTCTCAGCACTGAAATGTCTACCAATCCTTCCGTCACCCAAATCTAAACATACCTCATGTGGCTCCCATGAAACTAGTTTCTCCTGACATTCAGACATCCTCCCAGGCCACTCTCCTGTTTGCTCTGCCAAAATCTTCTTATTTCTTCCCTATCTACCTATATCCCCCCAGGTGGCAGACATTGACTTATTGGCTATCTCTTAAACTCGCCAGCCACCTCTCAGGTCTGGCTGAGGGAACTGTGCAATAAAGCTAAGGAAACCCACTAGTGGGTCTGTTCAGCCATGCAGTCTCAATCCCACCGAGTAAGCCCGGAGCATTTCCCCCTAAGGTCTTGGATCATCTGAGTCTCCTCCTTCTGCCCATGCACACAGCAGGTGACTGACTGGACGTAAGGGGGGAATGGCAGTGTGCAAAGCTGGCAAACAGCCCCACCTCCTTCAACACCCTCCTTTCTTCCTCGGTGATGGCAGTCGGCGTCGCAGCTGTAATTTTCTGTTTAGGTAACGTCTTATTTGCATGCTGAAACCATGTCCCTTTTCCTATTACGATGTAAAAGATTGCTTATTTCTAATTATATTGCAGGCACTCAGGGAATTCAAAGAGCAGAAAATATGTCAGGCACAATTTACAAATTGGGGCTATTTGTGTAGGCGCTTGCCCAGATTACTGCAAATATAGAATCGGGGAGGGGGAAAGACTGGCCATTAAAAATACCAGCCTGCTGAGCAGAACCATGACTTCATTTGTTCGCCCCTATTCACTAAACACAAAGCTAAACACTAAAGCAACTTTGCTCTGGTACCCATGATGTTTCCCTATCTCTTGATTTCTGAGGGGGAGTTTAGAGACGAAACTTTCCCCAGCTGCTCCCAGCCTGCCTTGAAAACCCCATTTCCCTCACACTCAGATCACTGTTTCTAAAAAAGAATAAAAATTTTTTTTAATTCCCAGAAATATTTCAGAAGCTGGAAAATTCTTCTCCAAATCCTACTAATAAGGACCAAATGTTCTAAGGACCTGGGAATGAAGCCACGGTACATCAGATGGGAACCTTGCTTATCATCTTAGTGTTGGTGGAGTGCTTAGGGTCAGAGCCTGAGCCCATGAAACCCATAACAAGGCGGGCTTAGCTTCCCATCCTTATAAGGCAGTTAATCAAAAAAGTAATAGTTGAAGGCTGAAAAGGGAGATTTAACTGGCCACATTGGGAAGAATTACAAAGAGGTCTGGTGACCACCCCCAACTCCCAAGTCCACCTTTGGGGCACTAACAGGAGGTGTAAGTTTATATGGACGGCAAGAGGTGTGCCTAACTAAGCAGTTAGGTCTAGGTGTGGTCCTGTCCATCACCCATCACCATCTTGGCTTGAGTTTCATCCTATAAGATGGTCTGACAAGTTGTCAGAACTGTGTGACATCTCTTTTCAGGAGACAAGCTCCCCTTTCCTTCTCCCAGCATGAGACTCCTGGGGGAGTTACAATTTCTGGGGTCCACTGTTTTAACATAACCAAAGAGTAAGAGAGAGAAGTCTCTGCAGAATATCTTCATTTCTACCAGGATGGTTACATTGGACCCTAAGTCTAAATTTCTGTTTCCTACATTTTAAATGCTACTAAATTATAAGGAGTGCACAGGCCTAAAGTTTATTAACTGTATGTTTGAGTACTTGGCCACAGCACTGAGAGCCACGCAGAACTCTGTGTGCTTTCAACCCACGAACTTTAATGAATCTAAAGGAAGTCATATAATAGAGCTCCAATATCTTGGATCTACACATGGCCCAAGGTTGGGGGTTAATGGACACTGACATGTGACTGCTCTGACTGATGGCCAAGCCTGTTGGAACCTTCTTTGCTCTAAATAAATATATTTCTAAGCATGTATGATCTTTCAGAGTCCACGTAGCATCAGCACTTTGCCTACTACATCAGTCCTGAGATCATTTCCCTCAAAGTCAGTATCAACTGGAAGGCACAGGTTGCAGAGACATGATGCTATAGTGATTAAGCATGTTGATCAGGATGAGCCCCGGCAGTCAAACAAAATTCTAATAATCTTTTATACCACCCAAATACACAATGACTCTGTTATGGAGCAAATATCTGTTCTTCCTACTGAAAAGAAGAGCATTCTCCAACACAGTGCATGTATTTTTGAAGACACAGCTATGGATACAACACCCAAATGCTGACTGGTAATGATGAGCTAACTCCCTCCCATAGGCACCTGTGGAACAGTGTGTAAGATGCATCGATTGGAGGTGTTCCTTTTGCTCACTCACACATCTCACACAGCCACGTTCTCCAGTCTCAGCATCCTGGATGCTGGTGTTGCTCCCCTGACAAGAGACCTTTCTGTTAGTGAATGACATTTCAACAGCACATAATTTCTGCTCCCTCCTAAGTTATTTAAGATTCCACTCCTTCGTAACCCACCTGTAATACTGTCACTTGTAATTTTATCCTGAGCCACAAAGATTCATTTCCACCGTACTGGGGTCATTTTTCATTTTGTTTTCATTTATCTTGCAGGAGCAGATTTGATTTGTACTGGGGAGCCATGTGCTGTATTGATCAGCATGGCTTGGGTGTCATGTGAGGGACAACGGACTCTGACCCAGTGAAAAGATGAAACAAATGAATACACAGCGTTAGGTGGGTGAGAGATGACGGAGCCCAGAGGCAGGGGAAGGCGGGGGTACAGACAGACGGTCCTGGTGAGGTACAATGTGGGACTCAGCAGTCACAGTAGGCAGAGATTTGAGAAGTATTTGTGAAGCAGAATCAGCAGAGCCTGGTAAACTAAGTGGATTTGAGGGTTAGAGAAAAGGAAGAGAGATAAACGATGCTGAGGCTTCAGGCTGGAGAGGCCAAGTAAATTTGGTTCCATTAAATTCTTCCTGATATGAGCAATAAAAGAGATAGAGAAGGCAGAGGTTGGGGGGAAAGCAGATCTATCAGTATACCTCATTTTAGAACCACTGAATATAAATGGCTGCTGGACAAATGAATAAAGAGATTCAGAAAGAGTAGGGATGTTTGGTTCCGACATCCACAGAGAAAGCTTGGCTGGACAACTGACTCGGAAACCTCAGCCCCGAGAGTCTAAGAAGAACAGTGAGCATGAGTGAGCTATCTAGGAGAGAATGGAGTAAAAAGTGAAAAGCTGATGAAACGATGGAGGATGTGGGGAAGGGGGGGGTCTGCTAAGTGAACAATCAATTAAGGAAGAAGAAGCCCCAAAAGATACTGGCAAGATGTTGCCAGATAGGAAGGAAATGAACAGAGATCACTGCAGATGCCCTGGGCATGTCGGCATGGAGCTAGGGGAGAGCAGAGAGAGTCCTCTCCTGGCGTAAGAAAAGGAGACGGCAGGAGGATGAAGGCTAAAAAGGGAGCTCAAGTCTGGCAAATCTCTGAAGAATCATCTAGAAGAAACGAGAAGGACTGCAGAGTCCCGAGAGCCTAGAGAGCAGAGCCCTGACCCATCATGGGGCACAGTCTTTCTCAGCAAGCATCGGGAGCGCCAGTAAAAGAGAGAAGTAGAGTGCAGGGATGGCCTAATGCTGAAGTCAAAAGACCGAATGTGAAGAAAGGGAAGGTTCTGGAAAAAAGACTCCAGAAGATGAAGGGGGGACAGGAAAGAAACCAACAAAAAGAAAGAAAATGTCTAAGACAGAGGAAGAGAAGTAGCAAGAGCCATGGAAAGACTGGGTACTAAGGGCAGAGAATCCGATATTAAAGTTTAAGTCTGCACTGAGAAGCGGACTCAAGAGTGACCATAGGCAAGGACATCAGGAACTGCCCACATGGAGCTATCCGCGCCGACGAGACTACCCTGTGTTCCTCACATTCTGCTTCCTCTTCCTCCAGAGCTCTTCCCAGGATTCCCTGTAAGTGAGGTGAGCCATGTGATTCCAATACAGCCAATAGAAATGCGGGCAAAAGAGAGAGCTAGAGGATGTTTCTAGACTTCGTGTCTGAATCTCACTGAAGTCCTCCTGGCTTCCCCTCTTCCCTTGTCTACAGTCAAACTGCAGAGGACCTAAGAGAACTCCACGATCCCAGGACCCACCAGCTGGCAGGACGCAAAGGGCTTGGATGGCATAAGGGACATGGACCAGAGTCCCGTCCGCCCCTCCCTGAGTTAGTCCACAAGATGCTATGTGTAAGCTATGAGACTTCACTGAGGAGTTTCCTTTATTACAACAGCCGCCTAGCAAATAAGGCAAGAGTGTTCCAGCCCAACACAGGAGTTTAAAGAAGGCTTCAACGGAGAGCAAAAATAAGAATACTGTGAACCGTGCTTCTGGCCCCGAGCTGGCCTGAGTAGCCGGGAGAAGAAACAGCTTCCACATGATCCGGAGAGTGGTGTCCTGGCTACAGCTGTGGGCATAGGACCCAGGTAACTGAGAGGTTCTACTGTGGAGACAGAGACTCGGTCGAAGGCATGCGTTCCAGGTGGATCTGGAAGGGAAGGGATGGATGAAGCAGAACTAAGGACAGGAGGGCTAGGGCAGAGCGGGATGGACTGGACCAGAGCTGTGGTTTGGGATGCTGGTGAATACGCAGCCGTGTCTGGGGCAGTGAGTGCCAGGGAAGAAGTGAAGAGCTCTTGAAGGCTAACATCTGCTGGGCTCTGCAACAGGTGTGCAGAGGGGCTTAGCTCCTTTAGAGAGCCAAACTACTGGGCTGACCAATCGCTAGAAGGTGCCAGCTTTCTTTGGGCCACACGCATGTGCGCGCATGCACTCGCACACAGGGCACACACGCGTGCAAACACACATGGCACACACGTGTGTGCACATGCACACCTGGTATGCCTGGGGTTCACCTCCACTCCTACCTGCATCCCCTGCAACACTTAAGGCCTGATATTTTGCTGTCTTCAATCTGAAAGGTTCTCCCTTTGCTCTCTCCTAGCACTTCAGGATTCTAGTCTCTGCTCTAGGTGCTTCACGAAAGTCTTCTCAGGAGCTTGGCAATGGCCCAGTGGACAAAGTGATTACCGGGCAGGAGTGAGGGTCAAGTTTTGATCCCTGACACCCACATAAATGCCAGGAGGCATGACAACCTTCCTGTAATACTGCTACTCGGGGGGCTGTCAGGGAACTAAGTCAAAGAGGTGGGTCTGGGGTTCAATTGAGAGACCCTGCCTTGATAAATAAGGGGGAGAGCAATCAAGGAAGATAGCCAGAGTCGACCTCAGACCTCCAAATGCACACTCCTGTGCACGCACATACCCCCTCCAAAACAAAACCACTCCTCTCAAAACGACTTCCTGGTCACTATCTCTGGCCATACCTGACTGACTTTCTCTTTTCAGTCCCTCCCTACTTGGCGTTGTTATGCGAACTGATGTAGACACACATACACCTCTAACTATCAACAACATCATGAGCTTATCACTCCTCCAGAACTTGCACGGGTGTCTTTGACATCACTTATCTGTCTCCCCACTAGCTCACGAGTCTGGGATTCTGCTGTTCTCTTCTGTGTGACTGCTTCCATAGGTCCAGCACGGAGTCCTGGATGCTCCATAAGGATCTTCTGAATGGAGCTGGGGTGCAGCTTAGTGGTGGAGCATGCTCGCCTAACATTCCTGATCGCCTGGGTTGAATCCTCAGCAGTGCAAAGAAGGCGGCGATCAACAGAGAGCCAGGAGTCTCCAGCCTTCACGAGTTGAGCACAGGATGGAAAGGGCCTCTGTGGAAGTTGGGGGGGCACACACTCCTAACTGTCTCTTACTATAAAATTGGGAGTAGGGACAGAAGTGACAGAAAATGGCTTCACCTCTGAAGAGTCTCAAGGAGGAGAAAAAAAGAGATAATTCTCTTTCGTGGGTAAGAAAAAGAATGAGGAGAAATAGATTAACTAATATTGTGTGGTTCGTTCCAGATGGAGGAGTCTATTTCCCCACTGATTTGGCATTATTTTTTTTCCTATCTTTTCTAAGTGAGCTACAGTGTAAATTGAATCTCTAGACTTCAGGGCTAAAAGATGCTATCAATTTCTACAGATTCTGGGCAAGGCGGCATGGCACAGAAACAATCGGTTTACAACCCATCCGTTTTGCTGGACTACCCAGCTTCAGCAGTCACGAAGTGCTCCGTGAGGTGCCATCCGAGCACAGACTGGCCACTCAACTCCTTCCTATGACGAGCGGATGGGCAGCATCAAAAGGCCAAATGGAAGCTACAGAGAGAGGCCAGTGAATGTGGCTTGTCATTCATTGATACCACTGATGTATTTTACAGGGTGGCTTCTCCAAGAGACAGCCATGTTAAACTGATCACTGGGAAATGAGGGAGGTCTTCATAAAGGTAGCTGTGACTCTGATTTCAAATGCAGTGCCAACTGGAATGAGGACTAATGCTTCCCTGTCAAAGCAATTATTGGGCTGGAGAGGTGGCTCAGAGGTTAAGAGCACTGCTTGCTCTTCCAAAGGTCCTGAGTTCAATTCCCAGCAACCACATGGTGGCTTACAACCATCTGTAATGAGATCTGGTGCCCTCTTCTGGCCTGCAGAGATATGTGCAGACAGAACACTGTATACATAATAAATAAATAAATCTTAAAAAAAAAAAAGCAATTATCATATGAAGTTTAAAGAAAACAATACTCCCTGTCCATCTCCAACCAAAAGAAGGAGAAGAAAGAGAAGAGGGAGGAAAAAGAAGCCTGATACTATTGAATAAAACCATGGGAACCACAGAAGCTCAAAACAGAACTAATTCTTTGGACACCTATGTAGTACAATATGTTCTTTAAATGTGGTTCTTGCTACATAACCTGAGAACCTAATGTTGGAAGATTAATGGGTAAAATTTGGAGGGGGCAGAGCTTTAATTGCTATAAAAATCCAAAATGCACGACAAAGTGTTATGGTTTAAATATGAAATGTGTCCCCTATGTGTTTAACATCGTCCCTCAGCTGTGGCACAGTTTTGGAGGCAGTGGGACCTTTAGGAGGGAGGGTCTCCCAGGAAGGAGTGGGTCACTGTGGAGGGCCTTGAGAGTGTTAGTCCCAGGCCTACTTCCAGTGGATATCTGTGCTTGCTGAATGCCACTAGGATGTGACCAGATGCCATAGAGGTCACACACCCTGAACTGTGACCCTAAATAACTCTTTTTCTTGCATTGTTTCTGTCTGGTGTCCTGCCACAGTGAGAGAAGTAGGAATTAATATGCCATGGTTAGAAAGTGGTAGATTAAAACACATCCAGGAGGACCTGGGGACATTGAGGGGTGTGGCTCAGTGGTACAGCACTTGGTCAGCATGTGCAAGGCCCCTGGGTTCCATCTATGCTATAGCACTAGGAAGAGGAGGCTCCAAGACATGGATAAAGCTAGGAATACCACTACTGGACAGAGAAAAAGTTAGAAATTCCCTTGGGTTACACCAAGGCACACAGAAATCTTCATTGTCAATGTCACTGGATGCCAATCACTATGGAAACACGCTTCTATCTGTGTCTGTGAGGGTGTTCCCATGAAATTTCTACTCAAGAGGGAAGACCCAACATGAATGTGGGGAGCATCATCCCAGACTGTGATCTTTGTCTGAATAAGAAGGAGAAAGCAAACTAAGCACCAGAATTCCTCTCTCTCTCTCTCCCTCTCTCTCTCTCTCTCTCTCTCTCTCTCTCTCTCTCTCTCTCTCTCTCTCTCTCTCTGCCTCCTGACTTTGGACACAACATGACCAGCTGCCCCAAGCTCCTGCCCCGTGGCTTCTCTGTGATGATGGACTGTAACATCAAACTATGAGCCAAGCAGGCCTCAAATCCAAGCTGAGAGCAGTTGGTTGTCCCCAGAACGGCTGTGCCACTAATGTATCAATTAGGACATCTTGCTAGCTAAGCACTGTAGTTCGGAGAGTTCACAGTTGAATAAGACCATTGATGCCTTTTCCTACCCAGAAGCCGGCATAGCACCTTCTGACATCATGAAAACTAGTCAGCAGGAAGGAAGCTTCCATCACAGTTCCAACTCAGTTTCTTTATACCTTGCAACTAAGATGAGTGGAGCCACTACCTTGGCAAACATGCTCTCACAGTAGCTATGCAGAGTGCACTGGGCCTGCACAAGACTGGGCCTTTCAGCAGTCAATCATGGTACCCCTCCCTGTTGAACTATTGGGTACTGATGGATTCTGGTGGAGGGACAATCATTATCTTCAATTGTATGCCCAACATTGAGCTCATCAGACTCCAGTGGAGAGTTCCAAATCTGTGGTCACACAGATGACTCTGGTTAAAAACAGTGGGTCACAAAACAAAGCAGGAAGACAAGGATGTGGCACAGGGAGCTGCAGGGAAGAGTGGAGTGATAAGCGTGTGTAGGAATGAAGAGACGTGGGAGGGAGCACACAGAATATGTATGTGTGAGACTGTCAAAGAACAAATGGAATCACTAGACATGAAGGAAACACATAACAGGGCAACAGATCTACCACCTGATTAAAGTATTGTTTTAGACTGCAGAAATGGCTCAGCAGTTACAAGCACGTACTGTTCTTGCAGAAGACTGGAGTTTAACTCCTAGCACCCAGGCAGGTGACTCACTAATGTAACTCCAGCTCCTGGGGGAATTTAATGCCTCTGACCTCTGCAGGCACTGGCAATCACAAGCATATACACAGAGACACACATATAGAAATAATTTCAAAACAATAAAATAAATCTCTAAAAACATAAAAGATGTATCAATTTAAATATCTGCCAAACACTTGTATATCCCGGGCACCTTTAGAACGCCCTGCTAGGATACAGAGGCAGGTAAGACTGCATAATATCTGAAGTCACAGAAGCGAGCAGCAAGAGAAACTGATGAAGTCCAAAGCAGAAACAGCAATGCCAATAATCAGTAGACAGGAGAAGGACAGGGGTTTAAAAGGGACTCACACTGCAGCCTCGGTGGAGAAAGGTCCCATAGAGGACGGAGTGCTTAAGGCTTGAAAATCCACATGGAAACTGCCAGGAGGACAGGGAACATCTCAGACACAGAGGTCAGAATCATAGGAGTGGCTATAGAGAGTGCCGTAGAGCTGGGGAGACAGCCCGTGACAGGGTATCCCCGGATCCTGGGACAGTAATAGCTCAGTAAATACCCACGCACACTTTTATTTAACTGGTTAACTAAAATCAGGGTTCTTCTCAATGACTTTATAGTAAATTGCATTGGCAGGATTAATGAAGGAACATAAGTATCTTGGAAGACTGGCAGACCCCAGGAGCAGTGAGAAAAGGGACAGAGAGAATCCAGACTGCAATACAGTACTATAGAGTGAATAAAACATCCCTGACCTGGTTTGAAAACTACCCAAAAAGACCCAATACCACTGTGAATATACTGTTTATACTATAGAGAGCCCTGGAGCTAGGGAGTTCACTCTATTTGTAAAGTGCTTAGTGTGCCCAAGTGTTGTGGTATATTAGTTGAAGATGTAGTACATTTGTTTATGCTCTGGAATATTTGTTTAATGATGCAAAGATATGTTGCATTCTTTTATGTTGCATTTGCTTAACTCTGTGAAGCTGTGTTACTGTGCCTGTCTAAAACACCTGATTGGTCTAATAAAGAGCTGAACAGCCAATAGCAAGGCAGGAGAAAGGATAGGTGGGGTGAACAGGCAGAAAGGATAAATAGAAAGAGTTAGGAGTGAGAAAAGGAGGGGGAGAGGAGGATGCCAGGGGCTAGCCACCCAGCCACACAGCCAGCCACGGAGTAAGAAGAAAAGAAAGCTATACAGAGTAAAGAAAGGTTAAAAAAGCCCAGAGGCAAAACATAGAAAAAGAGAAACAAAATAATTAGTTAGAAAAGCTGGCTAGAAACAAGCCAAGATAAGGTCAGGCATTCATAAGTAAAAATAAGTCTCCATGTATTTATTTGGGAGCTGGGTAGTGGGCCCCCAAAGAGAAAAAAAAACAACTACACCCAAGTTTGATCCTCAACACCCACGTGAAAAGCCAAGGGTGATGAAGTGCACTTATAATCCGAGCATTGGTGAGGCAGAGACAGGTAGAAACCTGGGGGGTCACTGGCCAGCTAACCTAGACTACTGGGTGGATCCCAGGCCAATGAGGGACCCAGTGCCAGAAAACAAAGTGCATGTGCACTCATGCATGTATGTGCGCGCACACACACATGCAAACACACATTCATGCACACATGCACACACACATGCATGCATGCACGTACTCACACACTCACACTCATGCACACATACACACATGAAGAACTCTACTGAGCTTCTCCTTAAAGAAAAACAAGCACCTGGGCTTCACTGTCCTCCATGGCATGTCCCCATGTCTACCTCCCTCCTCCCTTCTGTTTTCTGCTCTCTGTCTCTCTGTCTCAGTCTCTCTGTCTCTATCTGTCTGTCTGTCTGTCTGTCTGTCTCTGTCTCTCTGTCTCTCTCTCTGTCTGTCTCTCTCTCTCTCTCACTGCCATGGTCTGTGTGTTTAAGGAAAGAAAATTCCATCTGAACATTACCATCAGCAACACCCAATTGAGAATGTTCAATAAATTCCTCTGTGAAGGATGGTTGGGAAAGGGTATTACTTAGCCAAATACTGCAGCGAAGTGAAAATTGCTAATATATATCATGCACAAATTGCCAGTTTTGAAGGAATTAGTGCTTAATGAAGTGCTCATAATCCCAAGGCTCTATTAAAGATTTTTTTTTAATCTTTTTTTTCTTAGTGTGCATTTGGTATGATTCAATGCCTTAAAACTCAAAGTCCTCAGAATCTAGCTTATTTACCAGGGCTGTAAAAACTTAGCATTTAGATCATGTGACAAATTCCCATAGATGGGGATTTGATGGCAGTTATGAGCCTACCATGCAGTCCACATCCAATGGGGACATTGAAGGGTGATTCAAGTCACACCTTCATGGCTTGGTAGACATCAGTACCAAATACAACACCAGAAGGAGTGATGACCCAGCCTGCCCTTCCTCTGAGAAGTCACAGAGTGGGAAGCAGTCTACTTTTGGTACTCTTTCTGACACACTAGCTCATTGTAATAAATGAAGTGAGTGCAGATACAGAGAAGAGAGGGGGGCAGAGACAAGTGGAACCCTGGGACTTGCTGCTGAGCCAGCCTAGCCTGCTTAGCAAGTTCCAGACAATGAGTGATCTTGTCTCAAGAACCAAGATGGAGACTGGAGAGATGGCTCAGAGGTTAAGAGCACCTACTGCTCTTACAGAAGACCCAGGTTCAATTCCCAGCAGTCACATGGTGGCTCACAACTGTCTGTAACTCTGGCTCCAGGGGATCCATTGCCTCTAACCTCTGTGGGCACCTGCACACATGTGTACAAGCCCACATCCAGATGCACACACCCACACATAATTAGACATAAAAATAGAACGGAAGCCGGGCAGTGGTGGCACATGCCTTTAATCCCAGCACTCAGGAGGCAGAGGCAGGCGGATTTCTGTGAGTTTGAGGCCAGCCTGGTCTGCAGAGCGAGATCCAGGAAAGGCGCAAAGCTACACAGAGAAACCCTGTCTCAAAAAACCAAAAAAAAAAAAAAAAAAAAATAGAACCGAAGTGATGGCAATGAGGAACAACATCTGGGGTTGTCCTCATGCACGAATATTCACACACACACACACACACACACACACACACACACACACACACACGGGGCGGGGGAGGGGGGAGATGGGGAAGCATGCATGCATTTACACAAGTGCACATACACACACACACAAATGGGAAGGCATGCATGCATCTACACAAGTTCACATGCTCACACACAAAATAACAAGCAATATTCATGCTGGTTAGAGACCAGGGATCAAGGAAGAGTCCCCCAGAGATTCCATCCCCCAAACTGGAACTGAACACTCAACCTTACTTGGCTTCCTCATCCTCAAACTAACAATTACTACTGCTTCCATTTTTGCTTTGTCTTTTAAATCTTAAATCCCATTTTTGTGTGGTGTGTGCCACTTTAATTTAAAGAAAGGATAGCAGAATTTTGAGGAAAGCTAAGCCCTAGTTTCATTCGCTCTAGTCCCAGCCACATTCCCACTGAATGACACTCACCACATTTGAAGTGTGATGCCATCTGCATATCTCAGGATCACAGTGGTAGGCAAGACACACAGACTGGGGAAAGATGGGCACTGGGGGAAAGTCCACGTGATAGAACGAGGCATGTTGTGAGCACAGGCAGAGAGAGACATCAAGGCAAGGAAGTGGGAGGTGACACCATGATCTCTGGATGGTGTGAATGGAGAGGGGCCATCAGGAAACATACAAGTCTAGAGGGAAGAGCAGGCGTGTGGTTCTGAGAAGGAAGGGCAGGGGGTGGCGGCGGGGTCTGAGAACCTGCAATGGGAACAGTGAGGAACAGGGGCCCCCAAAAGCGTGCTCCTACAAAGCTTGGGAGCTTGGACTTGACCTGAAGTCATCAGGTCTGCACCTTGACTTGGCTGCTGTGGCCACCGGGCAAGGGTCTGGTATGAGGAAGGAACGGAGCCTGTCTTGGCTTCATACCCTGTTGCTGTGATAAGTTTCCCCAACAAAAACAGCTTCAGTGGGACAGGGTTTATTTCTGCCCACAGTCCGAGAGCGCTGTCCGTCACAGTGGGGGAGTTGAGATGGCAGAAGCTAAAAGAGGTGGTCACATGACACACAATCGGACAGAGAATGACAAACTGTTCTGGGACTCGGCTTGCTGCCTCCACTTTAGACAGGCCCAGATCCCTTGCCTACGAAGGGTCCCACTCACAATCAAGATGCATGCTCCCATATCAATTAACATAAAACAACCCCTCAAATTCTCAGAGGCCAACACACAGATGTGCCAGGAAGATTACATCCCAGGTGAGTCCAGATCCTAACAAGTTGACAATTAACATTAACCATCACAAGGATAAAGAGATTAAAATGCACCAGGTACCACCTTCCAGGACAGAACATTGGTATCTGTAGTCACCGACACCACCACAAGACACTGGAGTCTAACTTGGTAGCAGAGCACACACCCAGGATCCTGAGTTCATCTCCAGCAACACACACACACACACACACACACACACACACACACACACACACACACACACACACACACACACACACACACACACGCTAACATCCATGCTAATAAGCATGTCGAGTCAGTGTGTTGGAGAAGTAGGAACTAATTAGGGAACAGCTGCAATTACAGGGTCTGGTCTCTCACTAGCACAGTGCAGGGGAAGCCTTTATTTTTATGTCTCCCTCTTTCTTAGCAGAAAGCAGGATGTCACCCACATGCTTGCATCCACTAGAGAAAGCAAACACACGGCTTCCTAGGATTATGCTGCAGGAGGTCATCAAACTGAAGAAATCCAAGAGCCTATTGGCAGAGCTGATAAAAATGTGAAAAATTGGGTGCAGACTAAGTCAGAACAATTTCTCTGTGGAGATTTATGAGAATGGAGGCTGGAAGCCAATGAGGCAGCATCATGGGTAGAATTCCAATGCTGGGGACAGGACTGCAGGTAGCAGAGCTGAATAGCTGCTAGGTAACAGAAAATCTCTGTACAGGTTCAGGCTTTATCACTGACCTGCTGCCCCACCCCTACCCCCACCCCCGATCCCACCCTCCCACCCCCCCATCCCCTCCACCCTCTACCCCCCCACCCCCCCACTAAAGTAAAAGCTCACTGCACCCTGGGGGGCAGCTGACTCATGGCTCACTGTGAAATCCTATCAGAGGCAGGGACTGCAGGCAGAAGCCAGAGGCTGGCATTCAGAACCAGCCCTTCTTGTCTCTGAGCACAGAGGAGACCAGGTATGTGGTGAGTGTAGAGACCTAGACTGGAGACACATGAAAACAACTACTCTCACCAAGGAACCAGAAAAGCAAGCACAGGAAGGTGGCTCTGGCTCATACCTGGATATCTGGTAATGATGTAGCCATCATCTTCCCCAGAAGCCTGCAGGTTCAAGGCTGGTGGGCCATGTTTGCCCTTGCCATAAATCTGGTACCTGTAGAAGGGACAGTACCTGATACCATCAAGGCTGGGGCTGACACCATGTAGACAGGAGAGTGTCCCCTCCAAACTCATGTGACCTGGAACTACAGAACGCAACCTTATTTGGAAGAAGAGTCTTCACTGACATTATTAAGATGAGATCATATTAGGGTAAACCTCAAAGCGAATGTGGAGAGGATACACAGAGAAGAAACAGAGAGGAGTGTGGGGCCGGAGCTACAGGTTACATAGATGGGATTGACCAGAGTCTGGGGAGGGCAAGGAATGATCCCCTCCAAGAGCCATCAGAAGGAGGACATCCCCACTCATACCCGATGTCATTGCTGAGAAGGGAAATTAGCGTTGCTTGAAGTCATCCGAGTGTGGGATGGTTTGTCACAGCAGCGCTGGGGAACACATCACAGCCGGGACAGAACAGTGAGAGAATGATGAACAAGTGAGCGAGTGGTCCATGCCCACAGGCGAGAACAGGAAGATGGAAGGACCGGACGGCTTTGAGAACCAAGAAGTGAAGGAGGGATGAATGTGCAGCTGACGGAAGAACCCAGATCCGGGTAAAAGCCACTGTCTTCTGGCAGCTACCCCAGGGCCCAGGTCTCCTTTTGCGGATCACCCCCAGTTTCCTGAGATATTACAGAGTAGGTACTGTTCTACAAATACACAGTAGAACCTAAAAATTATTTTGGGCTTTTCTCTATCTTAGCCAAACATCATAAACTGCAGTCTGGGAAGCAAAAGAGTCATTTAGACACTCCAGTAAGTGAACAAAAATGATAGACAGCGGCATGTACCTGTTGGGAAGCCAAAAAAAGGAAAACTGATGGAATCCTGGTGTTCAGGTCTTACCTGGGTTACACAGTGAGAAAACACCCCCCCTCCCCCTGCAAACTCAAAAAAAACCAAATAAATAAAACAACTAAGTAAAATTTAAAATGTATACCAGAAAAGACCACAGGAGAAGCAGGAACACAAGTCAAGGCTGGCTTGGCACATGAACGTCCAAGAGCCCCTTCCAACGCCCTGCCTCTAGGCCTCTTCCAGCCACTTCCCATCTGTAAGGTTTCCCATGTTGTCACACTCTGCAGCCACCACTAGAAATAATGCTCTCCGATGACCCTCTCAAAGGCTTACTTGGCAGCCATGGCCAACCAGAGCCTGGGCCAGCCCTGCAACACAAAAGGGCAGCCCAGCCTCAGAGACAGCAGACAGGAGATCTCCCAGAGCCTGGGAGCTCTGCGCTGTTTATCTTCACGTTTTCCCCCCATTAAATTTCTAGAGGGAACCGCCAGGGACAGATGATAATGGAAGGAAACAATGAGAAGTTTTCAAAGTAATTGGGCCTGATGGGTCCTTTCAATTGTCTAGAAAGATCTGCCTGCCTTTGGGAGAAAAAAAAGAGAGAAAGAGAAAAAAAACCCTCAAATTTCAAACAAGCCAGCAGTGTCTCTGGCCCTGCGACTACGCCCCATGTCTCCTCACTCCTGCTGCATACACAATGGCAGCCAGCAGGCTTCTGCACCAGAAACATTTCTGCCAATCTTTGATGCTGTTGGCCTCGGAGGCTGGTCTCCCACAGCACATGCCATGCTCTCCTGGGCACATGATAACCTGAGATGGAAAAGACACATAGTGAGGGTCTCACTGAGGGAGGGATTTCACAAACCATTAATCACCTGTAGCAGTTATTTCTAGGGATGGGGGATGATAGAGAAGGGCCAGGGATGGAGGAAGGCTTGCTCCTTCCAAAAAGGTGACCATTGGAAGCCTGGGAATAGAGAGAAGGGTGCCTCAAGTCAGAGAACCTGGAGTATTCGGCCTCCACTGAGTTTCCCCAACGTGGTGTCCAGAATGGGGATAAGTTGCCAAAGACACGATGTCTACAGCATCTCTCCTCACCTTCTGTCTCATCCTCACAAGTCATGTTTCATTCAGAAATGGTCACCCCAGAGAACAAGTTGCATCTTGAAGCAACAAAGATGGACCCAGGGCCTTGGGCCATGGATGGCTGGATAAGCCAGGTGTCTGAGTAAGGAGTTGAGCTGGTTAATTTTTGTCACCTTAACACAAAGCAGAGTCACCTAGGAAGCAGGAACCTCAACTGAGGAACTGCCTCCATCAGACTGGCCTAATAAATGATTGACTGATGACTGATGTGGGAGGCCCCTGTGTATTCACTATCACACAGGTGAGCTGTATAAGAAAGCCAGCTCAGCAAACATTGTTCCTCCATGGTTCCTACTTTCGTTCCTGCCTCCAGACTCCTGCTTGAGTTCCCACCCTGACTTCCTTCAGTGGTGGACTGTGATGTGGAAGTGTAAGCTGAACCCTCCACCCCATCAACCTGCTTGGGTCATTGTATTTATCACAGCAACAGAATACTAAGAGAGGAGCCGTCTAAATTCTAATGGGACCTTGGCATGCTGTGTTCCTTCCTGTGGGCCTGTCGACCTAATGAGCTCAACATCTTTGAGAGAGACTCTCCACTCCTAAGGTGTAAAGAATTCTCTGACCATATATGGACCAGACAGTGAGAAAGGAAAGTATGGCTACGTAACTGAGCCTGCTGTGGATATCACTCTGTATAAATAAAATGCTGATTGGCCAGTAGCCAGGCAGGAAGTATAGGTGGGACAAGCAAAGAAGAGAATTCTGGGAACAGGAAGGCTGAGTCAGGTGACGCTGCCAGCCACCATGATGAGAAGCAGATGTTAAGATACTGGTGAGCCACGAGCCACGTGGCAACTTATAGATTAATAGAAACAGGTTAATTTAAGATATAAGAACAGCTAGCTAGAAGCCTGACCATTAGGCCAAATAGTTTATATAAGCATCTGTGTGTTTATTTTATAAGTGGGCTGTGGGACTGCCAGGGCTTGGTGGGACCTAGAGAGAAACTCTCTAGCTACACTGAGCCCATCCCACTTCTGGGAAACTCAATCTTCATGTAGCTGAGTTATCTTCACAGAAGTGGTGTGTGAAGGTGCAGGTACCAATGGCTGCATGGTTCCTGGTTCTGTCTTTTGATCATGCTAAGGTACTCAGAAGGGAATGATGTTAAGAGCTTATGGGAACCATGATTCAGGAAGTGTGTGATGATTCAGTGGGACCCTGTGTCAGGCTGAATAATACCTTACTCAGTAGTTTACATCTTAAACCCTAAAAACGATGACTATACCTTGTATGGCAAAGAAGTTTGCAAATGGAATTGAGCTAAGGATCTAAATTCATGAGGACTGCACTAAGTTGCAGTTGAGGGGTAATGGTTATATAATCATAACTGTTCCTATTAGTGGGAAGCAGGAAGATAGTCAGAGAAGGCCGTGTAATGCCAGAAGCCATGGATGGAATGATTGAAACAAAAGTCATGGAAGGACACAGGCTCAGGCTGGGAGAGAAACCAACCCTAATGGGCTTTAACCTCAATTAGTCCATGCAACTGATTTTTGCATTTATGATCTGTAAAACTCGAAAGAGAATGAATGTGTTATGTGTGGGCTTCTTACGGCTAAGTTGCTGGTGATTTGTTACAGCACTGAGCGGAAATGGATACAAATCCTGCAGGGGATAAAGAAACTTTTGACAGCATTGAGCCCCACCATTTGTAACTGGATTACACTCTAGGCACAAAGTCACTCAAAAGACAACCCAGTAACATGAACTTCATAATGCAGAACAACATTCTCAGCACTCTTTCTCCCAATCCCCGGGGAGCAGCTGCCACTTTTGAAAATTCCCCTGGAAAAGCATTATACTGGGCTTCTCATGGACCAAAGCTCAGATGCATGAGGCAGCCCTGCTCCTTACCCCACTTCCTTGTTCCACCTCCTTTAATCATTCGTAAGACTTCCTGTGGATTGCTTGGAAGAAACAAAGTCCACCATAAAGCAAGCAAAAAGGCAGTGGTAGCACACAGCCACTTTTAGATGTCTTGGGTTACAAAAGCCCCAGGTTCTATTCCCAGCTCTGCTCACATGGTCCTGGTCACTTTTCACTCAAGTGCCTGCACTCTTGCTAAATAAAATAGTATACTGACTTTAGCTACCTTCAGAAAAATCATCTAAGACTCTGAATGAAAGCCATGGCAAATGTTTTAGGTATCTGTCACACTGTGGGGACATGAACACGTTAGAACAACTCCATCTTCAGGAACACATCCTGAGTCAAAGGTACAGGACGAATGCTAATTTCAGCAGCAAATCATCCCAGACGAGCCCCCAATTCCAACTCATCTCCATTCTTCAATTTGGATGGGACTTCTAGCCTCACACCAGAAGATCCCAGTCTGGTCTATGCTTCAACATCACTTCCCAAGGCACCTTTGTGCCTCTTTGGGGTCACTTGCACACTAATATCCCTAACCCTGTAGCTAACCCCTTTAGCATGAAGACTGGCAAGGTTCCAATACCTAATACTAACTTCCTGCTCAAAACTGGATAGAGTGGCCCAGAATGGCCAGGATGTGTAGTTTGGGACATTAGATATCTTTTTTAGTTAAAGTTTCTATTGCTGTGAAGAGACATCATGACCATGGAAACTCTTATAGAGAAAAACATTTCACTGGAGTGGCTTAGTTACAATTCAGAGGTTCAGTTTATTATCATCATGGTACAAAATGGCAGTGTGCAGGCAGACATGGTACTGGAGCTGAGAGACCTACATATTGATAGACAGGCAACAGGAAGTGGTCTGTCTCACTAGGAGTAGCTTGAGCATAGGAGACCTGAAAGCCCACTCCCAAAGCGGCACACTTCCTCCAACAAGACCACACCTACTCCAACAAGGCCACACCTACTCTAATAAGGCCACACCTACTCCAACAAGGCCACACCTCCCAATAGTCCCACTCCCTTTGGGTGGCCATTTCCTTTAAACCACCACATTCCACTCTCTGGCCCCCAAAGGCTTTTTCCCATATCATAATGCAAAAATATATTCAGTCCAACTTCAAAAGTCCCCACAGTCAATAAGAGTCTCAAACTTATTAAAAGTCTAAAGTTCAAAGTCTCTTCCCAGATTCATGAAGTCTCTTAACTGTAATTCCCTATAAAATCAAAATCAAAGAAACCAATCACATACTTCCAACATACAATGACACAGGATATATACATTACCATTCCAAAACAGGGAAGAAAACATAGTGAGGAAATACTAGAGAAAAGCAAGACCAAAAAGAGCTGGGCAAACTCTGCATCTCCATGTCTGATGTCAAAATGCTCTTCGGATCTCCAACTCCTTTCAGCTTTGTTGACTGCAGCACACTTCTTTCTCTTGGGCTGGTTCTACTCCCTGTTAGCAGCTCTCCTCAACAGCTATCCTACAGCTCTGGCATCTCCAACATTTTGCGGTCTCCAAGGCAATCCAGACGTCAACCTCACAGCTTCACGCAATGGCCTCTCTAGGCCTCCATTCAGGGACACCCCTGATACATGCCTGGTCTCAGTAGCTTTCCTTAGTCCCAGAGGCAAACTCCATAGCCCCTTTCTTCTATCCTTGACTCCAGAACCACACAACCAAAGCTGCCAAGTTCTGCTGCTTGCTGGGGCTAAAACATGGCCCTTCGCTCAATTACATCTTCATCAGCTTTCTGTTTTTCATAGTTTACTTCAGGGCCTAACCTTAGCTGTCCTGGAACTTTCTCTACAGACCAGGCTGGCCTCAAACTCAGAGATCTGCCAACCTCTGCCTCCCAAGAACTAGGATTAAAGGCATGTACCACCACACCTGGCTCTAAGCTTTTCTTTAATTCCTTTTTCACAAGTTGGAAACTTAGCTAGGTAGAAACTTGCCCTGAGGTCACCACTCCCTTTATTCCATTTCTTAATCTACTTATCTCCTTGGACACAGGTTTAGCTCTATTCCACTTCCTGGTGCTCCTTTTCTCAATCTGTACTTTTATATTTTTACTTGCTCAGCTTGTTCCTTTTCATTATAAATCTTCATCAGAGTTAACACTAATAACCACATGACAGAGTCTATACTAGGCTGCTTTGAGATTTCCCTTGCAAATGGAATTAATGCAAAAATTCTTCACTTTAGTCTCAGGCAGTCTTCAAAAAAACAGGCAAAATATCTTCACCAAAATATCACAAGGACAATCTCTAGGCAACACACTAAAATTCTTCTCTGAAACCTCTTGATCCAGCCTCCCACAGTTCAAATCATTCTTAGCACCACTGTCTTCCATGCTCCTACTGGTATGGCCCATTAAGCAGTGCTTAAAGCATTCCACTGCTTTTCTAATCCACAGTGCCAAGGTCCATATTCCTCCAAACAAAAGCATGTCCAGGCCTATCACAGCAATACCGCAGTCCCTGGGACCAACTTCTGTTTTAGTTAGGGTTTCTATTGCTGTGAAGGGACACAATGACCACAGCAATTCTTATAAAGGAAAACATTTAATTGGAGTGGCTGGCTTACAGTTCAGAGGTTCAGTTCATTATCATCATGGAGGAACATGGTGGCATGCAGGCAGATATGGTACTGGAGCTGAGAGGCCACATTGACAGGCAGGCAACAAGAAGTGGTCTTTCTCACTGGGAGTAGCTTGAGCATAGGAATTCTCAAAGCTCTCACACTTTCTCCAACAAGACCACACCTACTCCAACAAGGCCACACCTCCTAATAGTGCCACTCCCTTGGTGGGGGCCGTTTTCCTACAAACTACCACAATATCTAAAAGCCCCATAAGTCACAAATGTTAAAGATCAGACCCAAGGAGGTTTACCTTGGCAAACAAAAGAAGAAAGGAAAGTGGATACAGACAGGGGTCTCCACCCCAGACCATGAGTCCACAGGAAACAAAAGGAAGTTGGTCAAATATGTGAACCATAAGCATTCAGAAAACCCACTGCAGAGTATGAAGAGTCAGGATGAAGACTCGGGTGGTGAGATTCCTCCCTATCACAACTGGAACTCAGAACTCAGGGGGCTTTGTGAACACAGGAGGTAAAAGTGGGCCTAGCAGGTGGAACACCCAGCAATTCCTAAAGGATGCTGCTTGGACAGATGTCCAAGTCCAGGAGATTGCCATGTTGCCTGCAGCACGCTGCACCCTCCAGACTACCATTGATGATACAGCATAACTCTCTGCTATAGATATGTTTAATGAGACCAGGCTAGCACATATAGATCATACCAACATCCACTGGCACAGCTCTCTAAAACAAATCTCACTAGGGATCTAAAACCCGCACAGGTCTCAGATAATCTCTCCTCTCAGCAGCACACCTTGCTGGTCGCTATTACAGCTCTTCCTTAGGCCCGCTTGTGTTCAGCTGGATCCCTGCCTTGGAAACACGTGTGATGGGATGGACAGCATCCTTCAGGTGACACAGCCTGGTCTGCACCCTGCACCTGAGAGCCGTGGCTGGCCACTCAGAATTTCTGCTCCTGCCGAAAGTGCTCTGAGAGCCAGATCTGCCAAAGAAGGCGAGACCAGTGGCCAAAAGGCAGCCATTGACGTCAGGCAGTCACGAGAGGAGAGAAGTGGGGAGGGAGAGCTGACATTTAGGAAGCAGTGACAGTTCCTGTGCTTTCTCTAGTTTCTAGGAGAGTGTGCAAGGAGAGTGAAGTCAGAAGAGAATGACTCAGGGGGACGGTGTGAGACCTCCTGCCCACGTGCACATGGCAAGACTCACGTGAGAACTGGTAAAGGGCTCCCTATCCCACCAACACCCTGAAATAGCTGTCCTTTCACACCATCCTCCTACCCCAAAAACAACCCAAGGGACCAGCTAAACCCTCCCCTCTTCTCCACTCTACCCAGGCACTCCGATTCGGGTCCTCCCAGTGGATCCAGTCACATCTTCCAACTCCAGAAAGAGACGATGCGCACATGACAGGAGTAACCTGTTGGCAGAACCCACACCTGTGACCCATATAGCAGACCACGGATCAACAATGGGGGGGGGAGGGGACCCCACAGAAAGAAGGCACAAAGATGAGGTGCAGGAGGAGAGTGGCTGATCACTCGCCACAGCAAGTGGGGAGTATCTGGGGCTGGGGAAGCCGTGAGTAGATATGGGAGGGAGGAGAGGAGGCAAACAGCTGTGGACAGCATGAGTCCATCTTCCCACCAGAACACTAGATGCACATGGCACCCTTGTCCACGCACGGGGGCCTGGCCAGGCCTGGCCGCTAACAACACTGATGCGGAGAGGTTTCTTCCGGTGCGTTCTTTCCCTCCTCCGGTGTTCCTTCCTCTTGGACCCCCAACAGGTGAGACACCCCGGACACTGCCCTCTGGGATCCGGGACTTGTCCAACCTCAGTCTGTCCTCACTGAAACTGGGGAATTTTGTAGCTGGTGTCTGCAACGGCTGCTTTTAGCCACCTGGGCAGGGCAGCCTGGTCCTAATGAACCCACGGGAAGTTGTAAGCCTTGGCATCTCCCTTTCTTCTCACTGTAACGAGATGCCAGAGGCATGTGTGGGAGAAAAGTTTGGAGGGGGGTCTTCCATTCTCGAAATACAGGCCCTTTGTTCAGACAGATCAAAACTTTGGACCCTTAGATAGACAGGGTCTACATTCCTCACAAGCAATGAAGATGTTTCAGAAAACTGGTTTTTGGCCATCACTGGCCTTTAAGATTGAAGGATGGCCGAGGCTTGAGAAGGGAAAAGGACCCCTCATTGGAGTCTGAATGAAGCTTTTCCCCAATTGACAGTCAAGACTTTTACTGCGAACATTGCCTATATAGAGACAATACTCCCTAATCTACAAGATAATTCAAATAAAAAATGTTAAAACAGCAGTGAGCCATGTTTGAGGTCCAAGAATAAATTATTTTTGAGATCAGTCTTAACTCCTGTGCCAACTCCAAACCTGGAACTTCCTTTAGATCTCACAGACAAAATGAAGTTTGCTGACAACAATGATAGCTACGAAAGGATTCTGGATAAGGAGCATCAACACCAGCCAGAGAGGAGTGTCGAACTTGGTCCAGTGTGTACCAAAACATGGTGGCATGGGAGAAGGCAGAGGTGACCACAATGTCAGTGCTATAAGGATCCCTTGCCGAAGTCTCAATTCTCTCACCTACATCAGGACCTCAGATATAAGCTCTGCCCACCTTCCCCAACCCTCCTGCCTCCGGTACCAATTAGCTTGTAGGTGTTGACCTCTCAGACACCTGGACTATCAGGAACATCCCCAGGTGTGCTTCTGAAATGAAATCAAAATATATAACATAGCTGCTTCCCCACCTTCCCACCTCCTTCTTGAGTAAACAAGCAGGATAAAACTATTCTTCTAACTTCTAGCTATTCTGAAAAACCCTGATCTGTACTGTAATGGCAAAATATCTTCCTTCGGGCTATGTTACGGCTGTATGGACAAGTAAATCCACAATGAGGAAACAGAGCCGTGGCTCTTTCTAAAGAAGAAACTGTAGGGTGTAGGGTCAAAAATACAATTTTTAATGAGAAATTTTGAGCATCCTTGAGTGGAATAGACGAAGCCCTCAGGGCAGATGCTGTAAATGTAATAAAGGAAAGCTAACCATGCAGGCAAGCTCCTAAGGAAAGGGGATGGAGATCAATTGTGGGGCTGGGCAAATGAATCCTGCAGAAGGACACAAGACCTGACATCCTCTGAGGTGACCAGGCTGGAAGTAAGGGGGAAGGCAAAGTCAAGAGTGTAGGACATGGATGGAGTCCCAGTGAAGTAGGAGATGGCTTCATATGTGGAAGAGGAAAAGTCGAAACATGGGCATGAGGGTAGGGTAGGGAAAGAGGTAAATTGTCAGGGGTGAAGAAAAAGGTAAATATTTAGACTAGTCATCCTGGGAAACACAGGAGGGGTACCTGCCTGTTGCACATCCCAGGTTTGAGACCTTTCATTCAAGGTTCCACTGAGGTTGGAGACCATGAACTTGACATGGAGACCATCCACTGCATGGCAGTTTTGTGTGCCATTTCTCCAGCAACCAGGACACTTCCTTCATCAGAGGAACCAGGGGACATGGTGAGAAAATCTGAGGCTGCATATAACAACATAATCTTATAATCAACACAATCTATAATCCACTATACATTCTTCATATGTCTCCAGTTCCCATCCACCAAGAAAGTTTTCAAATGTCAAAAAGCCTGTATACTAGCACTGGAAAGTTAAAATATGAAGTTGCTCAAAAGTGGGGGTTGGGAGGGAATTTATAAAGGTGTGAACATCTGAGCCTTTTGTTTTCTAGAGGCTTTGCTTCTTTTGAAGGAGGGAACAATGAATTGTCTTTACATTTGTGGATGTTCTGTTGGGTGAACAACAGCATCCAGGTTTTCTTTGTTGTACAACCTCAAGAACGTGTTGCCATCCCCCTTCCTGGGCACTAGTTATTACTATTTTTATTTCCAGTCTCAGGCTGTTTTAACATTTGTGGAGTCTTAGGCTGGGCGGTTGTGGCACATGCCTTTAATCCCAGCACTCAGGAGGCAGAGCCAGGTGGATCTCTATGAGTTTGAGTCCAGCCTGGTCTACAGAGCAAGATTCAGGACAGGCACCAAAACTACACAGAGAAACCCTGTCTCAAAAAAAATAAAACAAAAAAATTGTGGGGTCTTATAGACTCGGGGGTACTGTTCCTTCCACAGTGAGCTAACTCTTAAAGAGAGCAAAGAGAATGGAGAATCTCAAGGGAGTGTGTCTCGTGTGCATGCCAGTCACATCTTAGTAACCCAGGCACCAGGGCCAGAACAACAGCCCACAGAGACCAAAACCAGCCACACTGGCCTGGCCTGAATTCTTCACTGCCCACTGCCCTTGTATTTGCACCTTTGTTTTTAATGTATTTATCTTTAATTGTGTATATATATGTGTGGATTGTGTGCACATGAGTGCAGGTGCCTGAGAAACCAGAAGAGGGAGACAAATCCCCCTGGAGTTGGAGTTTACAGGCATTTGTGAGCCACCTGATGTGAGTGCTCAGAATTGAACTTGTGAACCTGGTGGCTGAGCTATTTCTCCAGAGAAGCCCATGCTCTGACCTCTACTTTCCCCTGGATCTTGACTTCCGCCTCCTGCTGGTTCCCTCTGGCCCTACCCTGTGTGGTGTGTCCAATTCTCTTAGTCATCTAAGGCACACATTCTTCTTTCTATAGCACTGGCCTCTCCATGGTCCTACTCGGACTTTGTGGTTACACAGGAGACTCTCCACCCCGACCCACTCCTACTGACCTCCCTCCATCCATCCCACCACCCTCCATGTGCCCTTCACTCACGTGCTGGCACCTGGTTAATCCTGGCAGTGGGCAGAGCTGAGCCAGGCTGACAGTAACTACATGCTACACGGCCCAGATGGTCCAACACGCCGTCAGCCTGGAGCAGCTCACACCCCACAGCTCCTGGATTCACACCTTTAACTGAAATGTCCCCAAATCCACGAAAATAAAAAGTCTGCTAAGTAGACATTTTTCAGAAACGCGCACTTTCTCTTTGTGTAAATAGGAAGCAGCCACTCACACCCACACCACCATATGCCGGTGCTAGGGCTGCCTACTGTGGCACACGTCCACACGTCTGCCCTTGCCTAGGAACACAGGCGTACACAAAGGAGGCTTTTGTTTCTCCAGAGGGGATCAAGTGGGAGCAGCTTGTCTCAGAACAATGGGACTTTTCGCTCAGTCAATGAGCCAGCTCTGGAGTTAAACGTCTCTGAGCATCCCATTAATCCCCCCACGGCTTTGAATCTCCAAGACATGGCATACTGTCAGCCACATTCACAGAGGTGAAATGTGGACGCACACAGATGAGTGTGCCCATTGTACATGTGTGCACACAAAAGCATACATGGGCACACCCAGGCAAACAAAAACATCTCAAAATTTTATGACAGGAAGGAAAAACAGACTTCATTCCATTTGTTCACTGTAAACATATACATAACCCAAGTCATTAACTCTTGTCTCACTGGCCTGGGCAGGTCCCTGTCCTCTTACAAATTCTGCCCTGCAAGTGTTTCTGTGAGTCCTGAAGGCTGGTCCCAGAGTTCCACTATGCAAGGCACCTTCCATTGCTTTTCTGACCCTCTTTCCTGAACTTTCTAAATGGGAGAAGGCCATGTGTGGTTGTCACTATAAAGCAGCTGGACATGGCTGCCACTTCACCAGGACAGCGCTATCCTAAGGCCACCAGGTCTCCTCTACAAGAACCCTTCTCATTCCACTTCCCTTCTACAATATCTAGGGAGGAATCTAACCATCAGGCGTAGGCCAAAGGTCAAATTCAAAGCTTTCTGCAGCTCCTGAAGCTGACTCCCTGAAGGCAGGTACATCCAGCTTCTGTTCACCAGGTATGACCTCTCATGGGAGATACGCCACAGCTTCCATACCTCAGCTCACGGTGAAACCATGTAAGTGATTTAGCAAACCTGCCCAGGCAGAGGTAAATACCACTAACAGACATTTCTCAGCTCAAGAGAGAAAAAGCTCCACATCTCATACATATACACAAGGTATTTCATTAACTGAGAAGAGACTGACATTTTTCTGAACATCTGCAAATTAAGGAGGAGAATGAGAACGCTGGAGAGAGTAAAGGAAGTATGGGAAAGAACTTCTGTGTAGTTGGGTCATTACTGTCCTGTCAAGGGCTCCCTACTACACCCTCAGTGACCTGAAAGGACACTGTGTACCTGCTTGGTATTGTATAGCAATTTCCTCTGAGATAAAACATTCCATCCTGGAGAGATGCTCCGTGAGACTTAGGAAATGACTAACTCAAGTCTCAGGAAGTCCCTGAAACTGACCAGCTGCTCAAAGCCCCTCCCTCTTCCAGGTTATACAGACAGTAAGGACTACGGGGAAGATGGATACCTGCAGAGTTGCTGGAAGAAGCCCAGGGCAGCTGAGCTGCCTGGAAGAGACTCTGACCTGTTGAGGTGCCTGAAAGTTCTACAGTAAACACCAGAGCTCCAGCCTTCAAGAGACATCACTCATGCTGGGGGCGAGGGCTTCAGTGATGCAGCTGCCTTTGAGTCATCCCTGCTCCTGTAGTCAACCTCTCAGTCACACCCCTGCAAGGAACCCCAGTAAACTCACTGGTAAAGGGCACTCAAAAGAGAAATCAACTCCATATTCCCAGTGATGCCTCAGCCAGTGCACAGAAAACAGAGCTGCTTGGCAGAGCTGGGAAGGCCTTCTGCTCCCCACAATCTAATCTCCATGGGTGTGCAAGCCAGGCTCCTCACCCTACATCCTGCTAGAAGCCTTCAAATTGTTCTCTCTGCAGCAACTGCCGGGCACTGCTGGGGACAGGGAATGTGTTTGGCTCCAGCTCGAGAGACCAGGAAAACCAGGCTGTACCTCACAGAGAAACGCTTCCGACTAAAATGCATCTGGAGGAGACTGTGAACTGGGGAAGACAGATGGAAGTGAAAAGTGAAGCCACTGGAGGACTATGGGCAAGGGAGGGAGAGTGAGCAACCCCACAGCTCAGTGGAGCACCCCACCACAGAGAGCCTTGCAGGGCCAGAGAGACGGCCGCAGGATTCCAGACAGGTCGACAGCGAGAGAAGGAAGGTCTCAAAACAAAACTCCACTGGCCTTACTGTGAAGGGACTCGTGGACATCCACCTGTAGCTTTTCACAAGGCTGAGCTCACCAAGGTGGAAATGGGTGTGAACCACCATGATGTGAATCTGTAACGTGTCCATAGTGCAAATGAGTTCTCCTCAGGAATGCCAGGTGACGGACGACCTACAGTATCTTCTCCAGTAGCTATTTTAATATATACTTCTAAAAAATTGTGGGTGTGAGTATGTAAATGTGGTGTAGGTACATATGGTGTATGTACACATGTATGTATGTGGAAGTGTGAAGAGGACACAGAGGGCCCCCCTCTATACCCCACCACCTTATTCCTTCTGAGGCAAGGTCTCTCATTAAACCTGGAGCTAGCATGTTTTTCAGCTAGGCAGACAGCCAGCAACCCCCAGAAACCCTCTTGTCTGCAGTTCCCACAGTGTTGGGGTTACAGGTGCACACGGGACTGCACCTGTACAGGTAGCTCCTGGGATGCAAACTCGGATCTTCATGCGTGGGCAGAGCAAACTCTCTTTCCCACTGAGCCATCTCTCTGGCCCCTCCAGTGGAGATGCTTGAGTCAGTCCATCTGATCGGCCTGGCCTTTCATCTCCACAAGGATCACCACCTTCCTCCACCAGGAAGGACTATGGTGAGGGTGAAAAGCTGGGGCAAGAGGCCCAGGAATGGATTAAGGCTATGGGACTGACCTGCAGCCCCAGACTCATCAGGACTGAGACCTCTGGGTACAGAGAGCAAAAGGAAAGAGAGCAACTAACAGGGCTGAAGTCACAGGCGCACCAGGCCGTCTGGGACCCGCCACTCCTCCACTGGGGAACTCGAAGTCTTGGTCTATAACAAAGGGCATTTAACCAGGTGATAGCTTCAAAGGGCCACAGCCAATGCACACACCCTTGATTTGAAAGTGCTGTTGGTCAGCTTTCTGTGGATAAGACAAACTGCCTGAGAAAACCAAGTCTAAAAACAGGGACGCTTGCCGGGCGTGGTGGCGCACGCCTTTAATCCCAGCACTTGGGAGGCAGAGCCAGGCGGATCTCTGTGAGTTCGAGGCCAGCCTGGGCTACCAAGTGAGCTCCAGGAAAGGCGCAAAGCTACACAAAGAAACCCTGTCTCGAAAAACCAAAAAAAAAAAAAAACAGGGACGCTGTATCTTGGCTTATGGTGGTTTTGTTCTGTGGTCACTTTAGGTCTGTGGCACAGGGCACATCAAAATGCAACCAGGTGGTGGAGAAAACATTCATCTCATGAAGAGAAAAAAGAAGGGCATGCCCCCAATGACATCACTTTTTCCCCAAAGACTCCACATCCTGAAAATACTACCATATCCCATGGGTACCTCATGCTGGTTCCCAGCACACAGGCCTTTTGAGGACACTCAAAACCTAGACCATAACAGTAGCCAAAATGTCTTTTTAATTTTTAAAACAGGGATCTGCAGCTGCATACCCTTCGCTCACACTTGCTATCCCCACAAAACCCTCTCTCTGGTCTTCCTAGAACCAGGGGTAGAGGGCTGAACTCAGTTCCTCCACGGGTGTGGTGAGGTTCATATCTAGGTGCCTTCCCAGGTTCCACTTCACATCAATGACTGGATCTCACACATCTGTTAGTAGAGTTTTGATCTTAAATGTCCCCTAGAAAGGCATGGCCCCAGTCTAGAAAGTGTGGATGGGGAAAGAATGAGTGAGTGGATGACAGCTGACATCAGGAGACAGTTGGGGACCAAGAAGCAATGTCGCTCTCTACAACTTCAACTCCCTGAACCCTGCCCTCAGGCTGTTCAGACACAAACCTAGCGATGGCCCCTACAACTCAACAGGTTGCTGCTCTTGCCTAGGACCTCAGCTCCCACATCAGGCCCCTCCCACCCACCTGTAACTCTAGCTCTGGGGGACCTAACACCCTCTTCTGGTCTCTATGGGTGCACACACATGTGCGTGTGCACACACACAAACACATAAATAAATAAACAAACAAACAAGTCTTTTTTAAAAATAATGAAGTGGGGGAAGGAGGAAGGAGAGAGGTGGGAGGTGAGAAGGAAGAGGCAGGGACAGAGGTGAGTTATCTTGTGAGGAAGTTGGGGGTGGGTTATGTGAGAACACTAACCTTTCATTGATCATAAAAATAAAGAGAGAAAGAAGAGAAAAGAGAGGGATATAGACCACAGCAACAGAGCTGGACAACTGGACACACCTCTGCCAAGATACCCCAACTTTGGGGGGGGTTCCTCTTTCTTGAAGCAAAAGGTCAAACACTATCAACCCACACAGAGAGCAGCTCAGAGCCCTCCAACTGTGACCTGTGGAGAAGTCAGAGATTCAGGGTGACCCGGTGCCTGTGACAGCCTAGCTCACTGCCAGTACCCTGCCGGGAATGCAAGATAGGGCTGTAACTGATCATGAAAACACAGGGGTTGACAAGGCCAAGCCCAGCTGCCAGAAATCTCAAGAAACTCTCCCAAGACTTCAGTTGCTGTTGAATTTCGCTGCCCTGAATGGTATTTCAGAGAAGTGGATTGCAGGCTGGAGGTTGGATTGTATTCTATTTTGGGAGTAAGAGTAGCTTCAATAAAATTGGATGGTGTGGACATTTTCAAAGGAGCTTCTCAGAAAGCATTTCACAAACGTGGGCTTTCTCTGCTTGCTGAATGTTGCTAGAACTAGAGAAGTGGTTTAGATGAAAGAGAAAATGCATCAGGGGTATGGATCAATGCTTTCCCTGTTTTTACCAATCTCCAATGCAGGATCCAGGGTCATCCTTTCAAAATCTCAGTCAGACCAGGCTCCGGCCCACTGGTGGCTTAATGGAACTCACAGCACCAAATCCAGACTTCCTGTGACTTAAGAGGCTGATATGGAGGTGCCTCTGTTACTTCCCTCTCTCGCCTAAACACCACATACTTCAAACACCATTAGCTTCTTCTAGTATTCACTTGGACCCAGATGATGAATAGGTGTTCGAGTGTTTAATTAAAATTACAAGTAAGAATACCGCCAGAATTCAAGAGGAGCTCAAATCCCAGCCTATGTGAACACCTGCCCTTTCACATAGAAGACTCAGTTCCTGGGCTGCAGACTGAACAGCCAAGGAGAAGACAAGAATCTCTGATGATCCGGATTTCCTAAGAATACAGCTCAGTTGGTAAAGTTCCTCCCCTAACATGCTCCAAGCCTGGGGTTTGATGCCCAGCACTTCACAAAACTACGCACGGTGGCCCACACTTTCCATCCCAGCACTCAAGAGGTGGAGGCAGAAGGATCAGAAGTTCCGAGTCATACATCCTCACCTACACAATGAGGTTCGAGGGTGAACCGGGATAAATGAGACACTGTCATTAAAAACAGAAGAAAAGAAGAGAACGGTAACTCTAACAACCAGCTGTACTGGGGACACAGACAACAAGTCATTAGAGCCAAGGATCAGACACTGCAGAAGGGCCCAGCAGTAATTCACACACACTTCCAGAAGCCCAGGAGAGAATTCAGATTTTTCATTCTAGGGAACATTGGTTTTTACAACAACTGTGGAGCCAGCCTTCCATACTGCAATAAACACGCGCCTAAGTGGGATTTAATGACCTGGGGCAGACAGTGCTCTGAGTCGAAGAGAGAAGGAGAACCAAAGGTGTGGGGCTCCTTACTGGACCGGAAACACAGCCTTTCCACCAAGGAAAGAACCAGAGATAGTTGTGGCAGGTTGGGGTCGAGAGTGCCGGGGCTATGAGACACGTGTGCACCATAGAGGGAAAAGGGGAGTTTGAGGGACAAACACACTCATCCCGTCGGCTGTCTTTACAAGTTGGGGTGCTGTTCCCCTCTTGAGGAGATCCTAAGTAACTTGGGGAGTAGGAGGATACCGACCAGAGAAAACACAAGATCAGACTAAGCTGGGTTTCCCAAACAACCCATCGCTAAGCCTATCTCCCAATTTTCCCTTAATAAGGTGATACATGCAAGGCTTTCTCGGGACCACAGGCAGGGCTGGCTCTCCTCTCCTTTTTATCTAGTATTGAAAGAAGATGTATAGTGACAGATGGCTGTTCGCCACCACTCAACCCTCCTCTTGGCTGTATCAAATGATCAAATTACAGCAATTTAAAGCTCTTCAAAGGCTTCATTTTCAATACTAGAATCAGGCGATATCTCGTACTAGAACAGAAAACAAGTGTTCCCCTGAGCCAAGCAGAGGGATTGGTCTTGTACAGAAAAGGGTTGAGAACACAAAAACAAATGCCCAAAGCATACTAGTTCTGTGCTGGGTAGTTTCTATGTCAACCTGACACAGCCTAGAGTCATCTGGAAAGAGGAAACCTCAACTGAGAAAATGCCCCCATCACACTGGCCTGTAGGCAAGCCTATAGGGCATTTTCTTGATTGAGGATTGAGGTGGGAGGGCCCAGCCCACTGTGGGTGTCTACTACCCCTAGGCTGGTGGTCCTAAGAGTTATAAGAAAGCAAGTTGAGGCAGCTAGGGGGAGCACTCCTCCATGGCCTCTGCATCAGCTCCTGCCTTGAGTTCCTTCCCTGACTTTCTTGGGTGATGGACTAGCTGTAAGATGAAATAAATACTTTCTTTCCAAAGCTACGTTTTGATCATGGTGTTTTATCACAGCAAGAAAAGCCTTAATTAAGAGAGCATTTCCCAAGTCACTTTTCTTGACAAGAAGGCAGAAAAATAAATAACTGGCTAATATCAGATCAGCATTGTGTAACATACCAGTTTGCTTTCTCTTGCTGCAAAAACAAACAAAAAACAAAAACAAAAAAACACTAAAAAACCAGCTTGGAGAGGAACAGGTTGATTTGTTTTACATATCGAAATCACAACCATCTGAAGGGAAGTCGGGGCAGGAAGCTGGAGTGGGACTGAAGCACAGACCATGGACGGATGTTGCTTACTGACTTCCTCTCCATGGCTTACTCATGGTGCTTTCATATATATGCTAGGACTACAAACCCAAGGGTGGCACCACCCACTCACCCCCCCACACACAGTGGGCTAGGCTCTCTAACATCCATCGTTAACCAAGAAAATACCCCACAGGATTGCCTAGGGGCCAGTCTGATGGAGGCATTTCCTCAACCGTTTGCATCACGTGACAACAGCTAACCAGCATGGAGCATGTATGAATGGGTGAGGATGAAGGCAAAGAGGAAAATGGGATTCTTGGGAAACTTTGGCCATCGTCTCTTGAATCCTTGATTCTTGGATGTAGAGCTTAGTTTTGAGTTGGTTTAGGGGGACATTGAATCATGAGTGACACCATTTTGGTTTTGATTCTGGTATGTTTTGGCACAGCAGCTTAGCCTAGAACAGTGGCCTCCTGAAACTTAGAAACAAACATGATTATCTGTGACAGAGAGGGCAGGGGCAAACTGCCAAGTGTGTTCCCCTGCCGGGTCAGCGTCTGCCATTCAGTCTGCTGGACAATGGAAAGAGAGTAGACATGAGCATGGCAGAGTTCAGGAGGATTTAAATCAATCAATAAAAAGATAAGGGCTCGTGCGGCTCAGGTCAGACTTGAGCTTGCTATGCAGCTGGGATGAGCTTGAACTTCGGCTCCTCCTACCTCCTTGGTACTAAGATTACAGGCATGTATGTGCTCCCAGGATTGGCTTATGTGGTGTAGGAGATCTAACTTACTGCTTGGTACACACTAGGCAAGCACTCTACCAAACAGGCGACATTCCTGGTCTTGCCCTGCAGAACTCTTGAAGGGCATCTACCAGTCTTCCATTCTGCCCTCACTATGACATCGGGCATGCCTTTCCTAAGAGCTGCATCGCCAGACTGGGACCAAGGAGAAGAAAGTAAAGGGGGTGGAGGAGGGCAGTTAGAGGCAGAGCCATCCTGTAGCTGGCATATTATTTGAAAGCAAAATATCCCCTCATAATGCAAAGAACTGAGCTTTGCCTGTTGCATTCTTAAGGCAGAGCTGACTCACACACCTTGTTACAACAGACAAATGAAGTCAGTGCTGCCGCTCTTGGCAGCGCAGAATCTAATGAAAGCAGCGCTCCTGGAGCCCCACATGAACCCTTGGGCTTTCAATCCTCCTCCTCCTCGCTGGGAAGGCGTCTGTGAGCACAATTTTCTCTATATAAATGCTCCTAGAAACTTTGGGCAAATTCCATCATCTTTGTGAGTCATCTAACTGCAAAAGTTAATAACAATGGGGAAGAAATCGAAACTGCAATTTTATTTTGAACCAAGCATGCTTTGGACAACAGCTGTATCTAGAGCGTGCCTGGTCTCTGTTCTTGGGGCACTTATAATGTAGCCCTGTAGCCTGCCTGGGAGATATGAAGACATTTAAAAGAGACATCTGTGTCTCCCAATCTGAGCATCAGACTATCTGAACAATGGACCCCACAGAAATAGGAAATTTCCCAAGGAATTTCACACTGGGAGAAGGAAAGGGCACCAGCCAGTGTGGGAATGGGTGTCCCAGAAAGAGATTTCACACAGTTCTTAGGACTTGCCAGACCACCTACAGGATGAGAGTGAAGCCCAGAAAATGATTGGTCAGTGGTAGGCAGGACCATACCTTGACCAGAACTGTGGAGATGTACATATCCTTGGTCCTCTAAAGTTGAATCTCACTAGCCACAGATTCCCAGCCCAACAATGGTGCCAACTATGAGTTTCATAACATACAGTGGGACTTAAATCCAAACAAACAAACACACAAAAATGGTTGGTTACCCCATGATGTTCATGCCATTATTGCACAGCGGGTGTGTCTTGCCAGCAGACACTGTTGTAGCTCATAGAGGACCTGAGGAGGGCTAACAAAGTGAGGGTTTGTTTGCTGTCTCTCATCCCAGGTGGCCACATTTATAATCTCTTCTCTCTGCTTTCCACTATTAATCTGGCTCTTTTTATTGGCTCATTGAGGATGGGTGGCCAGACCCATGGGGCATAGCGTGTTACCCCCACATTTGATAATAGCCTCATGCCTACACTTGGCAGCTCCAAGAACCAGATGAAAGTTATCAGAAGCCAGACACAAGTAAGAAAATGTCCTATGATCACAGCCCCCTTGGACAGGGCTTGCCTGGAGAGTTTTCCTTCTCCTAGTCAGAACAGCAGAGTGAATGGAGGTCACTCTTGTCTAGTAAAGATTTAAATGTTAAAAAGAAGAGGGATGTTGCTGGATAATAACCCTCTCTCATAGGAACTCACTTGCTCTGTGAGATCAGCATTAATTAATTCCTCCCCATGGCAGCGCCCCTATGATCTAATTATCTTGAAGTAGGCCCCATCTCTTATACATTCCACCACCCCAATCCTGTCATCCTGGGGACCAGGATTCTGATACACGAACTCTTACAGAGATCACACTGATATAGTACCCAGACCACAAGCAGCCATCATCCCAGACGGGGCACTCCCAGTCACCCCAGGAGAGTTCTGCCACATGGATTCACACATTAGTTGTTTTTCCACTCTGAAAGGGATGACTGTGCCTCAGAATGGATGCTGGCATGTCTTAGTGGCTCCTTTTGCTCCTGATATCAGTGGACACTAAGAGCTGGGCTTAGGAGAACATGAGACTAAGAGACTTTGTTAACACGTCAGTGTCCTCATGACCCAGCCTAATGATCACTGTTTGAGAGACATCCCAGTTCCCAACACAGAGCTAAGACTGAAAACACTGCCTGCAGCTGACAACACTTGAGTTCCCAGCACTGGGTTTGAACCAGTGTTCCCTGAAACGTCACTAAGCCCGTCACCTTGCTTGTAAAGTGCACAGTTTCAGGCACACTTTAACAAGGACATCACTGGTGTTCAACAGAGCAGAGGGCAATCTCACATCCTCGGGTATTCAGTAGCATGGAAGGCAGTCTCTGTACTTCACAAACAATTTCAGTTTAAAAGCAAACCTCAGGGGCACTAAGCCTTTCTTGGAAGTAGCTCATTATCTAAGTGGATTCACAAGTGTGAGGGCCTGAGGGTTCGATCCCCAGAACCCACGTAAAAAGCCCGGCATAGGTAGCACATACTTATATTCCCCTTGCTGGTAAGGAAGGAAGTAGAGGCAGGAGGATCCCTTGAAGCTCTCTGCCCAGCTGGCCTTACGTACCTGGTGAAGGCCCAAGCCAATGAGAGACCCTGCCTCAAAGAAAAGCGGTAAGTACCTGAGGGATGACAGTCAGGGTGGCTCTCTGATGGCCTCACGTGCTTACACACACACACACACACACACACACACACACACACACACACACAGTCTAAGAGGAAAGGGTCGGGGGTCATGCCATACAGAGTACAAAGGAGAAAGAAGCAAATAGCTACTTCAGAGTGTCTAGACAGATCAGAACATTCTTGGAAGATCTTAAAACCTGTTTGACCAGCTGGCATTTCCATTCACCGTGAACCTTCTCAACAAGCCCCTTCAACTTGAAACTCTCAAATACTGAAAGTCACAGTTGAAGCTTGAAGTGACACTGCTGTCTAGAGGGAGAGAAACGGGAGTGGAAGAGCTTAGACGAGCGTAGCAGAGCATGGCTCCTCCCATCTTCCCAGCGGTGCCCCGCGGGGCGAGTGGGGGGGGGGGTCTTGGAGTCTTTAGAAACTATGAGTTTAATTTCTGTGGTACACCCTGCAAAGAAACTAATTGCTAATTAGTTTAAAGAAAACACCGTGCTTAGAAAATAAAACACGTGTCTGTGTTTAATGTATGGCACTGAGGAGTCCCTGAGGGAGGAGGCGAGTATCTATCTGCCTCAGGGTACTGTCGAAATGAGACACAAATATCTATACGGCTTGGCAAAGACATTATAAGTGCGGCGTGAAGGGAAGGAAGGAAGGAGACACAGGGGAAACAGTCCCACAGCCCTTCTAGAACTCTCCTAACCAGGCTTTCAGAATGCAGGTTTGGTTTTAAAATAAAATAAAATAAAAAGTCCTGTTCTACTGGTCAAGATGTCCAATCAAAACTGGCTTTGGGCAGCCCTCTGCCTTCAGAGTCAAACCAGCCATGGGGCCTCCTAACAGCAGGGTAGACAGGAAGCCAGGGGGCAGCTTGTTAGTTCTCAGAGCGTCATTTCAATTACATTCTGTTGCCGAGTTTCCTGTCCCCTAGCCTTACAAAGGCTTTCATCCACCAGCCAGAGCCTCAGGGCTGCTTAATCTAATCACTAGCAAAGAAGGGTTCTGACACTTGGCTAGATAACAAGACCCCTCAGATGCCAGCCTAGTCATTATCCCTGTCCCTACTCTTCCCCAGTCCCAGATAGGAGCACACTGCAAAGGCCACACAATGGAGACTCTTCACAGTATTTGTGTTGTAATGTAAGACGATGTGAAGGAGACCAGCATGGCAGAGATGCAAACAGTTTGACAGGTAGGTGGTTAATAACTAATCAAGTAGAGCTGGATGAGGGGCAGATGAAATATCCTCACCAAGGCACTGGGAAAGGTGGCTTCCAAGCTGGCTTCCTCTCTATGACAAATCTCCTGGCTATCCAGGCTATCCTGGCTATCCCCAGTGAACGGCAGGCCTGAGACACACCACTCGGATGTGTTTAATTAGCACTATCGCCTAATGGGCTTCTGCTCTGTAACGCCAGCCCAAAGCAAGGGCCTGGAGGAAACTTTACCCAGATTGAATTTTCCAGAAAGAGGGGAAGAGCCCCGGGGTGGCATCTACCCCTGTAGATCTCTATGTGGAGGGAGAAGAAAATGTCTCTGGAGGGCTTTTCTAATTAGTGGTATCACCAAGTGTTGTGGCACTACAGGGGCAGAAAGATGTCCCCACTGCAGCCCCCAGAGCCCTGAGGATCCTCCAAGGAGACGCCAGTGCTCAGAAGTGAGGGTGAGGCTGGGGGATAAGGGGAGAGAGGCAGATCATGGAGACCGAGAGGGGCGCAGCATGCAAAGAAGGGGTCAGAGAAGCGAGCAAGGGAAGCCAAGAGGGATGCAGAGAAAAGAGGTACCATGAAACAGAACCAGAGGGAAGTAAGAAGAAACTAGTTATCAAAGTCAAGAAGTGTTGGTGGACCTCAGAGAAGAAGGGGAAAAGTTACAGTTACCATGGCAACACCTAGCCGAAAGGCAAGGCCAGAGAAAGTAGCCAATGTCCCCAGTGGCTTCACCTGCTGCTGCACCTAGCTGCTCACCTGGGAGACTGTGTAGTGAAGCCTGTAGCCAACTTTCCACCCCTACACTCCGAGACCCAAGCCAGGACCCGCCTTCGTTCATCTGCAGCCCCAGACTGTAATGTCACATGGGCCCTTCCTTCTCTTGTGTGCTGGACACAGGCTCCTGGACACTGCCACTCCCACAGATGTCCTTGGCAGGCTTGTGGCTGGGGCATCTCAGAACACAAAATTACTCAACCCCGACTCTCATGCTACACAGAGGAAACTCCCCGGTAGGGTCCTGGCCTTGGGCCACTGAACCTTTCTTGGACCCTTTCACTGATACAGAGCCCGGACAGTGCAGAGTCTATCTTAGCACCTCAGCTTCCATCCTCTGCTCTAAGGCTTTGCCGTAGCTCCTAAGCAGAGGAAAAGGAGGATGAACAAAGTCTGCCTGTATACTAGTGAACCGTGTATTTACGGTATGGCCGCGTACCCTCACTCTGTCTCCTGCTCTTCACACACACAGATGTGTTCTACCACCCAGTCTGCCGTGAGTTTTCACACCTATTTTATCCTGCATTTTACCTAATCCATATGAGTAGGCCTCTTCAACTTCTACAGGGATTCATTTCTCTACAGAGAAGCCTTATCTTCTACCTTAGCACAGTCCGTTAATTTTGGGTATAGAGATTAGATTACTAAATGGCTCATCTCTCAGGGTAGCCCAAAGCCCTGCAGACACCCATGTGTTGAATGACTGAAAAGTGTAACTCCACACCCAGAGTTCACCACAGTTTCCCGTATGAGCAGTCTAGATCAAAGCAATCTCTCATCCAAGCTTTCTGGGCTCTCTGACCATCTTTTATTATTGTTCAAACAAACAAAACCAGCTCATGTTTGTCAAGGACCTACAATAAAATAGGTTTTATTCTACACATTTTATATATACTAACTTTGTCTATTTTCCTGGAAACTCCAAGGTCAAGCAGCTGCTAGGGGATCAAGTCATAACCCTATCCCAGCATGTCAAAACCTATGACCTATTCTCTGACCTTTTCCAACTCGATATCATATGTACACCATGACAACTTTCAGAAATGAGCTCACATGTACCAAAGACCTACAGGGAACAGCATACTAGTAACGACAGAGCAAGAATGACTGCTTTTATCTCTAGCATGTAACATCACACTAGAAGCCAAAATCATTGCAATAAAGCAAGAAAAGGTTTTTAAACAATAGAATAAAATAAAATGAAATTATCCTTCACAGACATGAACAGAAGATCCCTGAAGATATAACAATAAATTGCTTACAACTATCAAATGAGCATATGGTTTTAGGGTACACATGAGTCAGTTGTATTTCTACACACTAGCAATGAGCAATTGAAGTTTAAAACATTACTATCTAATAGACACAAGGGGCACATAGATATAAAGCTAACCAAATGTGTAGCTTGTAGATGCTAAAAAACCAGAAAATACAAAAAGAACTCAGGAAAACTTGGATAAGTAGAGAGACATACATACAGGATTCATAAATGAAGAACTCAATATTATAGAGATTTCTATTTTCCCTACGTTAATGAACTCAATGGAATCCCAACCAAAATCTTATCAGGAATTTTTTTTGTAGATCTTGGCAAACTGATTCTAAATTTTTATGTAATGACAAAGAAAATGGTGTAGCCAAAGCAATTTTGAAAAAGAACAAAACATGAGGGCATAAAATAACCTGATTTCAAAAATATTATAAAACTCCAATAATAGAGAGAGTATGAATTTGGAGAAAATATGGACACACAAATGAATCAGAATGAAGAATCCAAAAACAGAGCTACACAAATATGGTCAATTATATTTCACAAAAGCACACACACACACACACATACACACACACACACACACACACACACACACACACACACACACACACACCAGTGACCAGTGGTGAAAAAAAGAGTCCTGGAATAAATGGTGCTGGAGAAGTTGAGTGTCCTTATGAGAAAGAAATCCCACCTGATACTGTTTTAAAATGCAGCTGACCTGGCCGGAGAGACAATGGCCCAGTGATGAAGAGTGTATACTGCCCTTCCAGAGAACAGAGTTCAGTTCCCAGCAGCCATGTCAAGTCACCCACACACTATAACTCTCGATCCAGGGTACCCGACGCCCTCTTCTGGCCTCTGTGCACACATACACTCATGTGCACATACCCACATACAGATTCACACACATTACACATCATTAAAAATTAAATAACGCTAACAAAAAAGTCAGTCAGGATGGATCATAAACTGCGTTGGTTTCTTTTCTGTTGCTGTTTCAGAATCCTCCCCCAAAAGCAACCTAAGGGAAAGAGAGTTTATTTTAGACCACACTTGCAAGTTGCAATCTATCAGGGTGGAGACGGCAGGGCGTCAAGAGCTTAAAACAGGTGGCCATATTGTGTGCTTGTTCAGAGAACAGAGCAATGAATGCATGCATTCCAGTACTCAGTTCTCTTTCTCTACTCAGTCCAGGATCCCCTGCCTAGGGAATGGTGCCCACAGTAGGTGGCTGTTCCCACCTCAATGAATGTAATTAAGACATGCCCAAAGGCCAACCTAATCTAGTCAATCCCTCATTGAAACTCTTCCCAGGTGACTACAGGTTGTGTAAAATAAACAAAAAGATCACAAAGACCTAAATGTAAAACGTGAAACTTTTAGAAGAAAATAAGAAATTTTCATGACCATGAGTTAAACAAAGATTCTTATACATGACACCAAAAGTATAATTTGGGAAAAAAAAAAAAAAAAAAAAACCTTGGTAAGCTGGACTTATTTTTTGCAAAAAGCTTGCTTTTTCCCCCCAAAGGCATTGTTCAGAGAATAAACCAGTAAGCTAGAAAGCAGGAGAAAAATGAACGGAAACCACAGATCTGACAACGGGTTTTTATCCGCAATGCAGATAATGAGCTCTGAGGACTCCGCAGTAAGGGCACAAACAAATATTTTTCTTTGTTTATAGGCACAAAATCTTGAGAGCAAAGATAATATATATAGATGGTAAAGGAACACACAAAGAAATGCCAAACAACGCACGGTATTAGGGAGACACAAATTAAAATCACAAGAGACCACTGGGAGAGCCAAGACGGAAAAAGGAAAAAGGAAAGTTTCGATTGCCAAGGCTGGACAAGACTAAGGAAGTGCAAGTCTAGTGGGAATGATGAACTGGAAAACACTTTAAAGACAGTTTGGAGGGCTGCTGTAAAGGCCAGCATACATGCATCACATAACTCCTCAACTCTGCTCTAAAAGAAATGAAAGCTTTTGTTTATACACAAAGTTGCATGTGAATATTTAGAGTGATGTCCCTCAATTACCCAAAACTGAGCACCAAGTCAGATGGCTCTCAGCTGCAGAATGGATAAACAACGTGTGGTATATCCACATAATATGGAATATTATTAAGCCATAAAAGAGGTGACTCTTATTACTTATGACATCATGACGTGTTCTCAGATACAGGGTGCTAAGTGAAGGCAGTCTGGCCGCAATGGCTGTATGATTCCGCTTAGATGGCGATCTGGAAAGAGCAAAACCACAGAGCCAAGGTTTAAAGAGGTGGCTAGGGCTGACTACATGTGTGGCCAAGGAGAGTTTGGGAGGGTGTTGGGCCTGTTTTCTATCCAATTGTGGAGTGGTTAGAGCAGTCAGGTCAAGCTGGGCACATCACTGACCCCATCACCAACCCTCTTCCTCAAGGTGGGGCAGCGGCCACCACATTCCAGATGCTAGCGTATGGTGAACTTCACCTGAGTTCACAACCCAATTCTGCACCTCCTTCAGCCCCGTCCATCTCACAGGCTGGAAGCAGCATCAATTTCCTCCCAATCTTAATCAAAAGAAGGTTCTGGTCTGTATGAGGCAAGATACTAACAGTAAGAGGAAAAAGACAGATAAGAATCAGAGCTAGGAGTAAATGTGGAGAAGAGAAAAAACCCCAAAAACCTAAGGATCCTACATCCTCAAAGGCTGAGTGTGTAGCTCAGGCATATAGTGCTGGTCTATCCGCATGAGGCCTTGAGTTTGACCACGCTGCCCAGTACTGAAGGCAGGGGGGCAAAAAAGCCCTAAGTACTCAAGCTACCCAGTATTTTGAATTTAAAGAGCTGAAAGGAAAAAAAAAAGGCAACAGCTGAAAAACAAAACAAAATATATAGGAAACAACCAAGACAGCTGTTTCTGGGAGCAGCCCTCTAAATCTCCCAGTAATAAAAGCCCGGCAGGAATGTCCTGACCCGGCTGGTGGGACTCTGGCCGCTTCTCAGTTGCTTCCCGAGTGCACATTAAAAACACATTACCCTGTTTAATAGACTTATGAGCTGAAATGAATGTGTCAGGCTCTTATAAATATGATGGAGCCTGCTAACCAAGCAAATGTTAAATTTTGCATAAGGAGACAGTATCCCTAACTCCTCTGTAGCACTTAATGAATACCTCAAGCCGAGCTGCAGGCTTCGAGCCCCAAGGCTCCGGATGAATTAAAAGGGGTTTCATTCTATTCCTGTCAGGATTAGCCTCCCCAGGCTCTCTCTCCTGTTCTCTCTCCCTCACTTGTGCCTGACACAGACGTCCTCTACACAAACTGTGCTCCCGAGTCCAGATATGGATGAGCAGAGGATGGGTGGTGTATGTGTCCTGTGGAATGGTGCCCCCAAGATACAGCTCTCCCTGGAACCTCAGAACGTGACTTCACTTGGAAACCAGGACTGTGTGTGTGTAGTTGGGTGAGCACCGGTCAAAGGGCAAAAAAAGATGCAGTCAGGAGGAAACGGAAGATCAGCTCCACTGACATTCACTCTAGGGAACCGATGAGTTTACTGGGCTTATCTCAGAGTATGCATGGATGGTGGGTTATGGGGCCCCCAAAGTAGTCACTGGAAAGTGTCCATCCGCCATGTCAATGTGGCTTCCCCAGAGCTGCAGACCGGGCTTTCACTCTCAAGCTAACTTCCCCAAGCTATATAATCTGGTACCTCTCCAGACCCGAGCCCATATACAATCAGGGTAGGATTATATAGAAACAGATGGGAGGGGTATATGGGTAGAGCTTAAAATTCAGGTGAGGGGCCAGTCACCCTCCCTGCTCCCTCCTTGTCTGAGGGAACATCAACAGTCCCCGGGCCTGCTGCTCCTGATGGCCTCTGGCCAGCAGGTACAGCAGATCAGATGCAGATGGCAGCTCTTAGGCTCAGAAGACAGCATTCTCCAACACCAAGTTTCCTAGACCTGGATGGCATGAGGGACTAGAATCTAAAGAATCAAAGAATCTAAAAGAGGCCCCGAGAAGCATTTCTTCTCACCATGTAGGACTCCTTGAGGCTGATGACCATCTGTGAGAAGATGTTTCCAAATTGGTTTGGTGCTAAAAGGGTGCAATGGTTAATCTCAATTGTCAACTTAATGGCTTTAAGAGTCACCATGGAAACAAACTTCCAGGTATGTCTGTGATGGCGTTTCTACACTGCGATAATTGAGTGGGGAAAACCCACCCTAAACATGGGTGGCACCATTCTGTGGGCTAGGGTCACAGGCTGAAATAAAAGGAGAAAAAGCAACCCAAACAGCAGCAGCTCCCCCCACCAATTACAAGTTCAGTGTCACCACCTAACTGCATGCTGTGCAGCCATGATTTCCCTGTCATGATGGACAGTACCCTCCAACTGTTGAGTCAAAATGAGACCTTCCTTGAGTTATTTGTGTTAGGTATTTTTCTGTAACAATGAGAAATGTAACACAAACAGGTTCACTCAGGAATCCCTCCCCACTGTCCAGAGTTCTAACACTGCATATCTTAAGATGAACACTACATTAAGATAGTCTCAGTGAGGTCATTAAGATTGCACCCTAATTCCACAGGGCCCATGTCCTCACAAACAAAGGAGACAGGGAAGGGAAACACTCCACCTTACAGGGAAGCTCCGTAAGTCCAGAAATAAACAACTCAAAACCACTCTAGGAAGTCCCTGAAACCAACCAGATTCACTAGGTCCCACCCTCCCTGAAAAGTATATAAGCCAGGAAGAAGCAGACACCAGCTGAGCTGTCACCAGCAGTGGACACTCGGCAACCTGTTCAACAGCCTGTGGGTTGTACGGTGTGCCCCAGGTTCCCAGCTCTGTGAGCTGTCACCCGTGCTGGGTGGGCTGAAGCTGTCTTTCAGTAATTCTGCTCCTGCCAACCCCAGTAAAGCCCACTGGCTCACCAAGTTGGTCTTTGGTGGTATCCATACTTTGGTCTGTTGTCAGTGTCATCTGGGGAGAGTGGACAGTTGTTCATCTCCCCAGGAATAGTATCACATGATAGGCAGACATTCAGAGGAGAAATCAGCCACTTGTAAGCCAAGAACAGGCCTCTGAAGAAGCTAGCCTGCACCTAGACACTTCCATCTGACTTCTGACTTCCTACCCCCATGGTTGGCAGGGGCAGGGGAAGGTATTTCCTCTGTTTCAGCATGCTTTGTCAGGATGGCTCAATCAGGTTCATGGGAATATCACATTGCCTTCTTGTTGGCCACAAGAAAAAGTGTTCCCAAACCACTGCCTACCTCATAAAAAAGAAAAGAGGGCAAGGAAGCAGGCCAAGTGCTTTGGGTTCTGAGCTCACTTGGACCAATTATAACAACACACTTTAGGAGTTGAAAGAGCTTTGAAAGTGCGTCATCTGACAACAGTGCCATAAGCAGAGATATGTAACTGCCCCACTTGCCTGCACAGAGCCCACTCCAAGAAAGTATATCTGGTCATTTATAGACTTTATTTAACATCCACGGTGATAAAGAGCTCTTGGCTATCATTCTCATCACCATCATCACCACCATTATTATCACCACCATCTTTATCACTACCATCATTACCACCACCATCATCATCACCACCACTGTCATTATCATCATCATCATCTCCATCATCACTATCATCATCATCACCATCATCACCACCATCATAATCACCATCATTATCATCACCACCATCACCATCTTATCCCTTTGTTTTCAACCTTATGCAAAACAAAATGTCCTACCACATTTCATTTTGTTTTCTTTCTTTCCTCATAGCACATTTTAATAACCACCATGCTTTTATTCCCACTCTTTCAATGAAGAAGTCCATGTTATAGGTCTGAGCCCAGAAGGGATAGAGGGGAAAAAAACCCTCTCTTAACATAAAGAGGATGATAATTCAAAATGGTTGATGGGAGGAATTGAGGCACAAACATCCAAGACTTAGGATACATCAGAGTCTCAGGGAATCTGAAGTGTGGTCAAAGATACAGCCCTCTGCCTTGAAAAACACTTAGGTCAGGTCACACAACAAACCCCAAAGTCATGAATCTGATAAAGGGACTGGAAGTGGAGGATTTGATAGCAGTAGAAGGAATATAAACGGGGGGGGGGGGAGTAACCAGAATGTATTATCTACATGTATGAAACTGTCAAAGAACTTAATAAGAGGCTAATTAACCCTTTAATGCTCATATACAGACCCCCAGACACATACATACATACAACTATTCACTAATGTCAAAATGTTCTCTGCAAAATTCTTGATAACAGAACATTAGAATTAATCTAAATGACTATCAGTCATGTGAGATTATGGGCACTAATAAAATGGGATGGATCCAAGAGTGCCCCATACAATAACAAAATTTGGTCAAGTTCAAAATCACAAGGTACAGAATGATGGTCCGCGGATGACTACCACATAGGCACAGCAACCCTTCATGGACACACAGGGAGCCAGAAACGGCTTGTGTCTGCAGAAGGGGATTAAACTCCAAGTGATTTGAGGTCGGAGGCAAAGCCACTCTTTCTTTTTAATCCTTGCCATTACATGTTGAGTTAGAGGAAAGACAAAAAGGGCGGGTGGGTAGACAGACGGGTAGGTGATGATGGAAAGAATGAAGAAGAAAAATGGGAGTGAGGGATGGGGGAGAGAGGGAGAGAGGAGGAGAGAAAGAGAGAATGATATAGTTCGAAAGGAACTTCTGGCCGTACCGCATCCCCAAATACCCCCAGCTTTGAGAACAGCTGATACCATACACGTTAGGCACGGACAACCATCAACAGCTAAGTGTCTAATAATGATTTTCCAGCCTGGCTGCTGCTC